>NC_068362.1:1007393-1189893 GCF_020536995.1 Dreissena polymorpha
TATGTTTTGGAATAAATACCATTTTCCTTGAGTTTTTTGCTGTTCAGCTGAACTTCCACACGGTCATGAACATGATGGCGCCATATCGGTATTGTGCCTTGACACACCGGAAAGTATGGCTCTAACAAACACCGGGGTGCACGTAAAAGAATTTGCGCATGGCTTCCTTATAGGTAATTTAAACATGTTGGGAAAACGGTAAGGGAGGGCTCTTGTATATGGATATCGTGAGAATAGTATAAGAAGCAGAATTTAATTTGTATCATTGATTACATATAACGCAGCGTCTATTTTATTATAATATTTTGATGACATATTTATATACTTTTGGAGCCGGATACCTTATATTACAGAGGGTATTTGTAATTCGAAATAGCTAATTGGGGTAAAAATTAAAAATAGTTTTAATTTTATTAAAAAAATATTAACATCAAATGTATGTTAATACAAATGTTTTAGGAAACACGCTCCTCTGCTGGGAAGAAGAGTGAGAACTGAATGTGGAGTTATGATTTTTCTATAAATGCAATTAAAGGTCATAATACCATGGGCGTTTAACCCGATTTCTAAATATTAAGAAACTTGTAAGAAATACTAAATATACTTAATTCACATAGCTTACTAATTTTGATGATAAATTAATTTCAAAAATATACTATGAGTTATGTTTTCAAAAGTATTATTGCAATATGACACATGGGTCAGATAGCTAAGCTTTTGAGTATTTGACATGTTTTCATGCATATACTCTACAGGACTAACTGGGAACGAAGCAAGAGCAAAACACAAACATGTTGCCGTGACATATGGTGGTAACAGTATAAAAAATGAAGGTGTTGCTGACAGAAGACGAAGGCGAATTAGGGCTGCAATTTGGTGCGCATGTGCGATTTTTAAAAACGTCTTTATGAAATGGCAACGCTTAGTGTAGTGCTGCTATAAAATATTTGCGTTTAATATGTCAGTAGGCTATTTATTCTATATATTTTTGTGTTTACAGATGAGAATTCTTCGCTAGATAGAGGATTAATGATCGCTTTAGCTAAAGCGATGTATTTGGAGAGATGGAAACTGAAAACTAAAAGTAAATCTGAAATGATTAACGTAAATGTAAAAATGTAAACATATATATATATAAAGCAATAACATGTAAAAATGGACACACGATATTACGTTAATATAATGTAAACATGGCATTATAAACATCATTCGAATATTATACGAATTTATAATGTACATGATACGTTATATTGCCTTAGTTTCAGTCGGCCGTCGTGTCTTCGGCTTAGGAATGTTTAAAAACATAATTGTCCTCACCGACGGATACCCAACGAAATTGGCGGGACATAATATTGCAAAAGAAAGTCAAATGGGTGGGGTAAGAAATATTTCGTTCAATAAATACATAACATAAAATATTAATGTTATGAGAAGTGTTTATGATGCTTACATGCCACATAATGCCAAAAGAGCTATTAATGCTTTAGTTGGAAGTTAATATTTTCCATAAAACATACGACTTGGTATATATATTATCTGTTCACGCATTCGATATAATATACAATTTTGAGGATATTCACAGTGTACTTAATTTACGTTGAAATCAAAGTTATTTTCTAGTATGTGTCTTTGTAGACGATAGATCAGTTGAAAGATGCAGTGGTAGAGTTTGGCAGGGAAGTTAAGTCACTGCCCTTCGTCGTTGTAGGAAATTACAAAGAGGTAATACAATTAGACGTTTATTCAAACGCCTTTCATAAATTAATGACCCATTTCCTCCGATTATCTTGTTTTAGTGGTTAAAGAAACAAGTAACATTATTTCAATATTAATGCAAACAATGCAGCAATAAATGATTTACCTTAATGGTTTATTTGATTCCCGTAAAATCAATGTAATAATAGTTTATTTACATCGTGTTCAACCACGCAAATCCGATAGTTCCATACACAACCACAATAACATCCACAACGCACGTTGTTTACATAGAATCGAGACATCACATCAAAAAAGGGAAAATACACGATTTCAATAGGGCAATAGGCTAACAACAACAAAACTTCGATTCACTGAACATATTTATTAAAACTGATTCAGTACTTTAACTAAAAATTTCCCCCAAGTCTATATTGGGGACATATTGTTATTGCCCTGTCTGTTTGTTTATTGGTTTGTTGGTGTGTTTGCGTCAAATTTTAACATTGGCCATAACTTTCGCAATATTGAAGCTAGCAACTGGATATTTGATATGCATGTTTATCTCATGGAGCTGCCCATTTTGAGTGGTTGAAGGCCAAGGTAATCTTTCAAGGTCAAATGTCAAATATATTATGGGACACAAACCCATTTTGTTTTAACTTCTATTTACAATTTAACATGTTTTTGTTATATCAGTCATACTTCTTATGATAAAATAAGCATCCGATCGGGACGGGGTATAGCCACGCAACATATGTATATCGTCACTTTAACTATTTTCGCGATGTACACGCACAGTTCTTATGCTTATTTGTTTCGTGCAATATTTCCGGAGAATCGGGGAAAAATAAAAGCATTTTCTTCAAAATAAATGAAATGAATGAAAGTCTGCAACAGTTTGCAATTTATGTGGACGTTAAATAAAGAGGACCAAAACACCGAATGAAATAGGGATACATTTCGTGTGACGTCATCACCATTACCGCGTTCTTAATGTTAACAATGCGAGCAAAATTAGAAGAAACTCTATAAAAGGAAATCGTACCATAATGAACTGATGCAAATGCAATCATGATTGCTATTAAATTGGGCAAACAGATTAGCATTGTTTTAATTTTAAAAAATGCGTGAATATTGTGTTTATCATATATTTTAATTATACATTTTTATGTAAAATTTCTTAGTAAATATATTTGCGTATTCGGTAAGTCACGATTTGGACTAAAACATTGTCAAAACATAGAACAAAAACTTAACAGCAACAAAAGAAAAGACAGAAGGGGCACTGCCTTTGTTACCCATTGTATAATATTGAATATAGTACATTTTTTTTTTAAATTGACTTATTGGCTTTTAAATCGCAACTTTATAGTTGGTGTTCTGTTCTAAAATTTTGAAAAAACAAGAATTCCTCTCATTATAAAGTTAATGGATGGAGAGTAAAATGGCTCCTTTGTCCTTGTCCCGTATTTCTTATTAGAATAAGGAACTGTTCCGTATTCCTTATTCACATAAGCATTCAATGGCTAGGAACAAACCACCAACTTACTCTCCATTATGGGGTTTAATTGATTGCTATATTAAATGCTACAACAATTTGTGCTGTGGGATTTATTAGTTCGTATACGAATACATATCTTCAATTTTGTCATGTTTCAGTCGTCAGAGACTATAAGCAGTGTTAATATATTTTGTTATGTGGAGGAAACACATAAACAATCGTTTTTACACCTTGTTTACCTTCTGAAGATACATCTCTAACTTGATAGTTTAATATCTTATAATAAATTAACTATATTATTGTGTGTAGTTTAATTTTTAAACATATACCATCATCGTTTTAATAGATTCCCGACTTTACGAAACTAGAACACAAAAATGTGTAATATTCGATTCGTGCGTCACAGTTTGGCAATTATGTTCTGTCTACTTCATTTTGAACCAAATTAACGCCTAATTTTCATCAATATAAACAAATACATAATACATTAAAAGTGTAATTGCAAAACGTTCAACGCGAAAGTCACAAAGCGATATGTTTAGACTTTTGATCTTGTTAACTATAGACCTTTGGACCTTAAGATCCCGGTTGTTAAAGTTGGACTGCTTGAGCTAAATATAATTGAAAATGGTGCGATAAATCCTTATAGTAACTGCTATATGTTTAAGGCGGTTAAAGGCTGTTCATTAACATAGTAATAGGTCCTGAACATGTTTTGTCTATAAAACTTCTAATAACGCTTCCTCAATAATTTAACATATATTTATTTAAACACCTCTGTGTAAATTGTACTAGTTTTTAAAGAAAGATACTTGTTTTTGCAGGAACATAAGTTGTGTCAATAATTTATGGGACTGAATGAAGTAGATAACGTGTTAACTTGGCTTTATTTGTAGAAATTAATTTACACCATGTTGCCTTTGACAGAACTTTGGAGACAGTATCGTTACATCGACTTAAAAAAGATCGAGGTAAGCTCATATATTACAATAGTGAAAGCAGAATTTGATAATTCATCATATATTTTCAAAATGTCGATGCATATTTTTAACATCACGCCATAAGTACTACAACAAGAGAAGATACAGAAGTCTGCTTGCCCGTTTTCCATGATGGTTGTTTGCACAATTTCGAAACTTGAATATGCACGCGAGTGTATCTTTGCGTAAACGCTAACTACAAAAGTGACAGTAGAATAAATGGCTTTTATTAGATAAAGTCGTTTACAGTGATTTAAAAACGATTTAAGTATGTTAAATACTTCGGAATATTGAATTTATATTTTATTATTATTATATCGTGATATTGAAAATTCATCATTTTATCTTCTTTTATTGCGGATTACTCCTTTTACTACAAATCCGTTAGGTCTTCAGACACTACCTAAAAGTATATCGAAATATTCGACATGAAGTGGTTAAAAACTTATGTTACCAAGACGAAGATTTGTATATTTACAAAACGTTAAATGCTATATATGAACAAGCCCTTGAAGTATGTTAAAGCATATTTTGCTTAGTTAATTATGACCGTAGGGACATTTAGACTAAATAATACTTATTTGATTCCATAATTGAAACTATTATTCTTTTAAGTTTAGCAATATGAAGAATAAAAGTTTATAAAAAAATTGAATATCGTATACATTAATTTACAAATTTCTTAAAATTGTTCTTTGATTTAATCGGTAAACCCACAATTCTGCCGTTTATATAAAAACTGCTAGATGTCCTTTATTGGTTATATTTATAAAAAAACATAACTAAAAATTGACGAATACGAATCGCCTAGTGCGTATATTACGTGAACTTCTCAAAGAAATGAATAAACACATATCGCTGGTTCAAAGCATTTAAGTTTATCTTTGGATATGTTGAAAATGGTGACATGGTGATTATTTGATAGACCTAACTTCTTCAGGTAAATATATGTATTATGGTATTGTTATATTTAATTAATTATCAATCTTGCTTTCGACGCAAGTACTAAACTGAAACATGTCTTATTCACTCAATTGACTTCATTCGTTTTTAGATCGAAAGATTATACTTGGTAGGGATGGTACTGCTTGACCTCCAGAAGGCCTTTGGCATTGTTCATCATAGCATCCTGTTAATGAAACGTGAAGCTCTGGGTCTCTCAAAGTTTTGGTCAGGTGGTTCTCGTCTACTTATTTGACAGGCAACAGTTGGTAGATGTGTCTGGAACATTTTCTTCATCGGAGCGTATAACCTGCGCAGTACCGCAAGGGTCTATATGAGGGCCTCTCCTATTTTTAATCTTTGTGAATGATCTGTCTGCTCTTGTCAAACAAAAGTTACTCCTGTATGCTACATAGTCTATTCTATTTGGAACAAGGCAAAAGGTAAAAGTCCAAGCTGCTCTTGATAGTTTTTGTAAAGGCCACATCATTCATTCAAAAGAGTCGGTCAAGTACTTCAGTGCAACTATTGACCAAAGTTTGTCATATCCATGGAATGTCAGTTATCCAAAAATCCAATTCCAGAATGTTTGTTATTTCACGAGAGATCATCCAAAATATATTTTCACGAGTGAAAATATTATTTTTCTATGTTCATGTTAAGATGTTTTGTGTTATTTACAGTTTCCTTTCCTATAGGTTACTTGATGAAGGTGATAGTTCTATCTAATTTTGTCTTCCTATGCCACAACACACTATCTCTCAATGGCCACAATGGAAATAAGTGTTTTGAAAACTCTTGTTTGTGTCATCCTTGATAAATGATGTTTGTCATGGCTTTACTTATGTATTTGTTTAATTCATGCATGTTTCTTTCTTACCTAAGTACATGTGTGTTTTATTCATGTATTCTGACATTATATTGAAATAAATCAATAAATCAATACAAAAGTACTTATTAAGAAGAGGGCGAAAAAAAAGTCCAACGAAAGGACGTAGTGACAAAAATGGTCATATCTAAATATAACCTCAGTTCGCTAAATGTTTAGGAATAAAAACGACCTTGATTGACGCATAATGCGATATATGCGTTTTGATCAAGTGCAGTATGGGTGAATAAGGAACGGTTCCTTGTTCCTTATTTACGCGTAACATATATTTATATAGGGTTTAAAAGAACAATAATGCAAACATTTCTGAAGTAAATTAAAACAAAATAACTCGAATACATAAATTTACTTTATGTATTACGTAACATATTCATGTTTCTTCTTCGCGCTTGCATAGGATTTCTTGTTTAAACCGAAACCGATATTTTCTAATTCGAATACTCATTTCAAATCAACAAAACCTAAAGCATATACTATTATTTTACATGTATGTGATAAAAAAAATCAATCTTGCACATTAAAAAATGTTTTGTTTTTATTTACAATCCAGTTTATTATTCGAGGCTAAATACGGAAAAGGGAACACAATCCTTATTCAAGCCGAATAAGGAACTGGCATATTCTTACTTAAACATCAATGAAATTGATTCAAAATTAACCACATATAAAGGAACATATTATTTATATATTGGTTGTGTATGTAAAATTCTAATTGCAATACATTTCTACTAAGTTTGAAGTGATGATTATTCAGTTCCTTATTCAGTGTGAATAGGAAATAAGGAACTGGTTCCTTATTCCTTATTCAAATCGAATAATGAACTGGAATTTTCTTTCTATAGATTATAAGTCAAAATGAACGAACGAGACGAATAACTCAACGAAAATTATTGTAAATGTATGTCGGGTGTAACAAATATTAATTGTAGTACAGTTCTACTTTGTTTTATTTAATAATAACATAGTTCCTTATTCGGTTTGAATAAGGAAAAAGGAAATGGTTCCTTATTCCTTATTCATATCGAACAAGGATCTGGAATGTTCATACTAAAAAAAATATAAAAATGAACCAAAGGGGCCAATAAATCAATGAATATCATTGTAAATGTAGGTTGGGTATCAAAAACCATTAATTGCAGCACATCTCTATTAAGTTTCATTTAATGATAACATAGTTCCTTATTCGGATTGAAACAGGAATAAGAAACTGGTTCCTTATTCCTTATTCAAATCAAATAAGGAACTGGCATTTTCATACTAAACGTATTATTAAAATGAACCAAAGAGACCAGTTAATCAATAAATATCCTTTTTAATGTAGGTTGGGTATACACAAATTATTTGCACTACATCTCTAATAAGTGACATTTTTATGATAACATATTTCCTTATTCGTATTGAAAAAGGAATAATGAACTGTTTGACGCATTGAAATCGCTTTGCATCCTTAATCATATCCCTTTGTTACTGTTTAGGTATTAGAACGGAAATGGATAGCTAAATCATGACTGGTATTCCGCTATCGGAAAGTCTTCTCTAGACATTAGGGTCAGAAAAACTTCAAGAACTGTATTAGACATATACATTTAAAAACCTTACATTAAAAATAGCCGATAATAACGAATATATAGATGTGCTATTCTAAAATGATCCGAATTTAAGTATCCGAAATTATGGCCTCTGAACAAGGAATTGGCGTAAAGTTAGTTCCTTATTCGTTAGCCTGTATTTCGGAAAATCACTTTCGGATATGTTATATTTAAGATGTAGTGTGGGTTATTTAAGCATGATTATGTTATATGGACGTATTCTGTCACATTTCTTTTTATATTCTATGTCACTATACACGCTGAAAACAAGTATTTTGAAGAGGATAATTAGAAATGGTAGTGCCTTTCTCAAACATAAATTAAAATTAACCAAATAATATAAAATGTCGATGAAAATCATGTTTATGTAGGTTCGAAGTTAAAAAAATTATTGCAATATATTTATACCTAGTATAAGTTAGTATAGTTATTTAATAAAAACACAGTTACTTATTCAGTGTGAATAAGGAATAAGGAATAACTGGTTCCTTTTTCCTTATTCAAATCGAACAAGGAACTGGCTTTTTCATAGTAAACAAACTATTAAAATGAACAAAGATACCAATATATCAATGAAAATCATTGTAAATTTAGGTTGGGTATCAAAAACATTTATTGAAGTTCATCAATACTATATTTCATTTAATGATAACCTTGTTCTTTATTCGGATTGAAAAGGAAATGAGGAACTGGTTCCTTATTCCTTGTCCAAATCGAATAAGGAACTGACATTTTCATAATAAACAAACTATTTAAATGAACCATTATTGTAAGGTTACAATTACAACTCACACATTTCTTACTGTATTCTTTTTTGTAAAGATTTTTTATGTTAATGTTTAAAAAAAAATCAAGCACAGAGACAATAAGTAGATGAACCAATCTCCATTGAATGTGAAAGCAAGTAAATTCAGTACCAATAAATATCACACCAAATACAGATTAGATTTAAAAATTCTATTACAAGAAGTAAAAAGCATTATACCATTTAAGATTTAAATAATAAAAACCCTAAGCCACCCTCATTCTAATATGTCTAAATATGTTGTTGGTACTCTCCCCTTTTTGCTTCCTCTGTCAGCCATCAACAACCAATCATGTCCCATGCCTGGTAATTTGTAGACTATAATTAGCTGAAATGAAGCAAACGATAATAGGTTACCATATACACTATTTTAAACTCTTTACCTAAACTTTTGTCAAACTAATATATTTTTATGTAAGCTATTTGATTTAACAAGGGATTGCCAAGCAATATGGTCCCCTACTGGTGAAACTCCACCATTGTCAGAATTGTTTTTATTTTTTGTATATGTGTTGCCATAGCAACCAGAATTATTGACGAAGGAACAAAATGAAATGACGTGCATAATCTCCATATTGCCATCTATCCATGTATTAAGTTTCATGAAAAAATATGAAGAACTTTTAAAGTTATCGCAGGATCCAGAAAAGTGTGACTGACAGACTGACAGACAGAGCGCAAACCTTAAGTCGCCTCCGGTTTCTCCAGAAAACCAAAGAACTTAGTGGGAGTCTGCCGTCCAGTCCTTCATAAGAAAAGCTGGATCGAAAATGTGAAAGAGTGAACATCCCTCCCCATGGATAAGCTATTCATAACAGCCCCAAAAAGACCTTACTGGCAGAGGATCTCTGTGTCATTGTCTCTCATTTCCCGCCAACGGACAGACTGATAAATGGAATGATGGTCATGATAAAAAACAACACAAAGGGCCTTAAATCAGCGGAAACAGGTCGCAGCAAATATATTCTTACGAATTATCTACACATTCAGGTCATTCAGCTGAAAAAGGTTAAGCAAAATCTGGCAAGCAGTTTATGAGAAGTTGAGTGCACAAAATGTTGGGGCATATATATTCTTTAGTGGAAAAACAGTCAAAGGGCATAACTGTTTGCAGCCTAAATTCCTTTCAATACGATCATCTATACATGCAGATTATTCAGCTTTTAAAGTCCACAAAGTTATTAAAGAAGAGTTGCATACACACAATTTTGGAAACTAAATATTATTTTGTGGAAAAACAGAAAAAGGGCCAGCAAAAAATGGTTACAACAAAACTCCTTTCTTGATAATCTTGATGAAGGTCAGCAGTGAATAAGATCTACTTAGCCATTTAAGAGGTGTTGAAAACACAAGTTTTGGGAAGTACATAAGAACGGATACATTTTAACGGAATTAGGGCCATTTTTTGTCTTAGTCACTTTAAATATTTTGTTAAATTTTGTGTTTAGATCCACTTTACTTCTAAAGAATCAAGGTTATTGCTTTGAAACTTCAAATACTTTCTTACTATCATGAGGGTAATGTACCTGGCAAGTTGAATTTGACCTTAACCATTGAATGACCTTGAATATTAAGGTCAAATTAATAAATTTTGCTTAAATTGCCACAACTTCTTTATTAATGATCAGATTTGATTCATACTTTGACAAAACAACACTAACCTGACATACCACAATGGACTCCACCCAAACCATCCACCATAACCTACTCGAGGACCACCCCCTCAAAAAAATATTGTATTTTCCTTTTTTCTTATTTTGGAAAGATCATCTAATAAATGACCACACCCCCACATTATACCCCCCTCTCGACCCCCACCCCTACCCCATCCCCCATGTGAGTTTTGTAGTGAAGCAATCATGAACTTATATTTCAAGGGTAAAATACAAATTGTTGCATAGTTATTGCCTGTACATCATATCATTCAACAAACAGATGGTTAGACCTTAAAGTCTCTGTTTTCTGGTAAATAAAAAACAGTTCAATAATTAAAAAAGAAAAATACTCAATCACATTTTGTCTTTATATTAAACCCAGACATTTGATACTATTAATAGAATGTATTCCTTGAAAATATTTTAACAAGAATCGTTTGAATGATTTATAAAATATTTTACCAATAAAGTATTAAATTGTAGTGAGAAATTAAGCTCAGTTTAAATGTTGCTGTTTGGTGTTTATGTAAATATATGTTACAACAGGGAATCATTAATTCAAGATATTTTGTTGCTGTCTGATAGTACTCTGCCTCTTTTTGTATTGAAGACAATACTTTTAAGGGATTTAATATTGTTTTTCTTGTGTTTTAAAAATTTACATGTTCATCCTTATTATTTGAATGCATTTTTTTCCACAAGTACCACGCTATTTTACAGGAAATGTATACTTAAAAATACTCACATCTGATTTTAATAGTCATGCCTCTACAACATAACAGAAGAGACTTCATTTAAACGAAAACATGTCATACAAGCGGAAAGTGTCGTCCCTGATTAGCGTGTGCGGACTGCACAGATTAATCTGGGACAACACTTTACGCACATGCATTATGCCGAGTTTTCTCAGAACGCGACTCAATTTAGCCTTGCCACAGTTTGTCTAGACTGTACCTTCATAATTCATCTCGAAATTTTAAGATAGTTTCCCAAAATTGTTTAAAACGTGGAGACAGTTTGAACCCCTTGCTAAAATTCAACGTCGCTTCAAACGCCTAAGTCAAACGTATGCATGGTTCCGCTGGTTAAATAATTACGAAAATGGGCTCTACAATGTTACCGACTTGCATCTAGTATCTTATATAAAGACTGGTATGGATTGACTTTTAAATTGCCAATGTTTATGGCTCTTGTTTTCCCCATAATCTAAATATGGATACGTTGAAATAAATGCGATGAATAAAATGGCCAAAACGCATTACCGGTAGACTTGAATATTAAATTGCAAGTTTCTTTGATTGTTTATTTGGCACACGGAATAGGAAAACATAGGAAAAAACATATCTCAAAGTAAACTAAATTATTTTTCTGTAAAGGAAGTTCTGAATTTAGTTTTGACTAAAGTTGTGAGATAAAAAAGGTGTGTATTTAAGCATTTATAGCAAAATGAAACGAAACCAGAGTCCGCTTTCTTATCGATCGCTATGAGTCCATCTGCAACACATATTTTGGCATTGGTTCACCATGTTCACAAAACGTTATATCGGTTATAAGGGTAAAGATATTTGTTCCGAAAGTTGTTCTAGAAAATAAACTCTTTTGTACGGAATCCGGATAGTGTCATCTATAATCTCGCACTTCTTTAATCAAGGGCGACACTAGACACACGAAGCAATACTTGATACTTTTCTTGACAGTCGCGGCGACGCACGATATTTTTCTTGACAGTCGCGGCGACGCACGATATTTTTCTTGACAGTCGCGTAGGTATCCCAAAAGGCGATATATCGTGTTAAATATATCGTGTGTTGCCGCGACTGTCAATAAAAAATATCGTGCGTCGCCGCGACTGTCAATAAAAAAATATCGTGCGTCGCCGCGACTGTCAATACAAATATCGTGCGTCGCCGCGAGTGTCAAGAAAAATATCAAGTATCGCTTCTTGTGTCTAGTGTCGTGTTAAAAGGGCGACACTAGACACACGAAGCGATACACGATATTTGCGCGACAGTCGCGGCGGCGAACGATATTTTATTTTTCAAATATTGCCCATATTATCCGAATCTCGAGTATCGCGGTCTAATTTCAGACCGCGACACTAGACACACGAAGCGATACTCGATATTTTGCGCGACAGTCGCGACGACGCACGATATTTGTATTGTTCAAATATCGCTGTAATAATATCGCCTGTTTGCTGTCAGGTTTTTAAAAAGGTGTTACAGTAATTTTTAACCATTTATTATTACTATTGCTGCCATCCACACACTTATAAAAGATTATTCTAGCATTTGTAAACCGACTACAGATTAATTTATTTTCATAATAATTTTGATATATATTGACAAGGATATATGTTTAAAACTATTCAGAAATTTGAACAATGGAGTAAAATTTCTATCAATTTTAAGATAATATATCATTAAAATCTGTATCACTTCCAATAGGATTGCAGATTTATAGATAACGTTTAACTTCAAGTTATACATCAATATGAAACCAGAAGATTTCTTTTCAGTACATGTGTAATCATCTTTAATAGGTTATCCAGATTATTGACGAGAAACATCAATGTCCAGTCTATTAATACATTAATTACACGGTATTTTGTTGCTGGTATTGTCTTACCTTTTACATACCGTTTATATGCTTTATCAAATAAATTATCGGCATAAATAAAACTGCATACAGTGCAAACGGCAATTTTAGCTCCACTAGCCAGAGGCCAGCGGGGCTTATGTCATGGTCCTGTGTCCGTCGTGCGTGCGTGCGGGGATGACCCTCTTCCAAATTTGTTCAAATTATGCTCCTGGGGTCAAATTTGAAAATTTGCTTATATAAGGCCTATTATGTGAAAACTTTAAAAATCTTCTCGTCCATAACTATTGGGCCAAGGGCTATCAAATTTGGTATGTAGTGTCATCTTATAGTCCTCTACCAAGCTTCTTCAAATTATGCCCCTGAGGACAAATTTGACCCTGCCCCGGGGTCACAAAAAATAACATATGCTTAAATAAGGCCTATTTTGTGCAAATTTTAAAAATCTTCTTGTTCATAATTATAGAGCCTAGGGCTACTCAATTTGGTATGTAGTGATATCTAATAGTCCTCTACCAAATTTGTTCATGACTCGCAGATGACCCCCTATTGATTTCAGGTCACTGGGTCAAAGATCAAGGTCACGGTGACCCGAAATAGTAAAATGGTTTCCGGATGATAACTCAAGAATGCTTATGCCTAGGATCAGGAAACTTCATAGGTACATTGATCATGACTCGCAGATGACCCCTATTGATTTTCGGGTCACTAGGTAAAAGGTCAAGGTTTGGTGACCGGAAATAGTAAAATGGTTTCCGGATGATAACTCAAGAACGCTTATGCCTATGATCATTAAACTTCATAGGTACATTGATCATGACTCGCAGATGACCCCTATTGATTTATAGGTCACTAGGTCAAAGGTCAAGGTCACGGTGACCCGAAATAGTAAAATGATTTCTGGATGATAACTCAAGAACGCTTATGCCTAGGATCACGAAACTTTATAGGTACATTGATCATGATTCGCAGATGACCCCTATTGATTTTCAGGTCACTAGGTCAAAGGTCAAGGTCACGGTGACTCAACTTAGAAAAATGGTTTCCGGATGATAGCTCAAAAAGGCTTACGCCAGGATCATGAAACTTAATAGGTACATTGATCATGACTCGCAGATGACCCCTATTAACGTTCAGGTCACTAGGTCAAAGGTCAAGGTCACGATGACTTTACACAGTAAAATGGTTTCCGGATGATAACTCAAGAAAGCTAATACGCCTAGGATCATGAAACTTAATAGGTACATTGATCATGACTCGCAGATGACCCCTATTGATTTTTAGGTCACTAGGTCAAAGGTCAAGGTCACAGTGCCAAAAAACGTATTCACACAATGGCTGCCACTACAACTGACAGCCCATATGGGGGCATGCATGTTTTACAAACAGCCCTTGTTATATTTTGAGATGATTCTTTACAAAGAAAGATGCTACTATTGTAATTGTTATAAATGTGTGAAAGGCTCTTAAGAAGGAACCAGAGATTATTAACCCTTTACCAAACACTAACAGGATTTTACAGGTTTGTAGCTGACGACTTTATAAATAATTGTGATTAACGGAGAAATTGCTCAAGATGAGCAATTTCTCCTTTTATCACAAATATTTCTACCCTACCTGATCATTTCCTCCAGATTCCATTACAATTTAATTGTCGTCTGCAACCTCTTTCAAATTGGGAAAGTCCAAAATGTGTCATTTGGTAAAGGGTTAAGGCATTTTGATTCATATGGGTCTTGTGAATCTGTTTCAAATCAAATTCGTAGATTTGATCTTCAGCATCTAAAAATATGTGAAATAGAAAGAACGACAATATCATTTGGAGAGATAAATGTACCTACGTTATAAGCAAAGGACCTGTACAACAATTCCCGGGCTTTTTAGTATGTATAGTTAACACGGTAGTAATTTTTTCCATGTATAAAAATGCTCACCCTTTCAACTTTAAGCGCCAAGTGGGACGATGGATAGAAAGAGAAAGTCACATGCTTGAGTACATTTCAACCCATGCGCATTGCACGTTTTTTTCGCATAAAAAACAGTGGAGCGATACACGGCCATCATGGCCCTCTTGTATAATATTCATATGGGCTAACAAAAACGCTTTTGAAGGGCGTAAAACGTTTGTTTCATATTGCTTAACAAGGTTCCGGATATAACATAAATGACTATTATATAATTATATTTAGATAAAGTTAACACTTTACTTGTGTGCTTGCCAAATATTTAAACAAAAGCACGTAATGCACGTTGAACCGTAGAATCGAACAACTTATAACTTAACCTTGGGAACTCAGTCTTATATTCAAAATCGTTATTCCAAGCGATTTTCCTATCATCAAATTTAGTTTATATAAAATATTTATGTAATAAAATATTTAATATATTTATATAAAATATTTATGTAATAATAAATATTTATTTATGGCCAGATAGAAGTATAAGAAGCGAATAGCTTGCTATATCAATCATATACATTTTAATTGCTGATCAGAAAAAAACATTATTATAAAATAATATAATATCAAAAGATATATATACGACATGATGCACATGCTTGATGAACATGTCCGCTTTTTGTCTCCCCTGATTTTTTTGAAAACCTGACAGTGGACAGGCGATATTATTACAGCGATATTTGAACAATACACATATCGTGCGTCGCCGCGACTGTCGCGCAAAATATCGAGTATCGCTTCGTGTGTCTAGTGTCGCGGTCTGAAATTGGACCGCGATACACGAGATTCGGATAATATGGGCGATATTTGAAAAATAAAATATTGTGCGTCGCCGCGACTGTCGCGCAAAATATCGTGTATCGCTTCGTGTGTCTAGTGTCGCACTTTGAACGCGGCGACGCACAATATTTTTCTTGCCAGTCGCTGCGACGCACGATATTTTCTTGCCAGTCGCGGCGACGCACGATATTTTTCTTGACAGTCGCGTCGACGCACAATGTATTTAACACGATATATCGCCTTTTGGGCTACCTACACAAGGGCTATATATCGTGCGTCGCAGCGATTGTCAATAAAAAAATCGTGCGTCGCCGCAACTGTCAAGAAAAATATCAAGTATCGCTTCGTTTTTCAAGTGTCGCCCTTGATGAAAGAAGGGCGAGATTATAGATGGCACTATCCGGATTCCGTACTTTTGCGCATTGAGTCATATCTAAATACGAATTATTTATAACAGAATATGTCTGTCTTTTCGAAGACATAATGATTACGCAATTTGTTCCGAAAACTGTTATCAAAAAGAAGCGTATTTTCGAAATGATTATAATATAAATGTTGCTACGTTATATGTCTGTACTTGATGATTCACTTTGCATATAAGCCATAGCAGTTATCAGAATAACGGATTGATACTCAGTGCAATTTGTAGAGCAGTTTAAAGGCACAAGCTCAACTATAAACATAATTATTATTGTGTTTTAAGTTGTTCAACTACTACTACCACCACCACACCACCACTACTACTACTACTACTACTACTACTACTACTACTACTACTACTACTACTACTACTACTACTACTACTACTACTACTACTACTACTACTACTTCTACTACTACTACTACTACTAGTACTACTACTACTACTACTACTACTACTACTACTACTACTACTACTACTACTACTACTACTACTACTACCACTACCACTACTACTACTACTACTACTACTACTACTACTACCTACTACTACTACTACTACTACTTCTACTACTACTACTACTACTACTACTACTACTACTACTACTACTACTACTACTACTACTACTACTACTACTACTACTACTACTACTACTACCACTTCTACTACTACTACTACTACTACTACTACTACTACTACTACTACTACTACTACTACTACTACTACTACTACTACTACTACTACTACTACTACTACTACCACTACTACTACCACTACTACCCCTACTACTTCTACTACTAAAATGATTTTATCACTTCGAACAGTGGAATTCAAAACATGTAACAAAATATGATAAGTGCAGCTTTAATAAATATGAAAAAAAATCGTTATAGATTCAGATAAATATTTTTCCCTGCAGCAATATTAATTCAGCGACAATACGGTTCCCCTATACCGTATACTTCTCCTAAATAAACAACAAGCACAACGATATATATTGAAAATACTGCTTTTATGTTGGTATCTACGCGTACGACCAGATGAATATGGTATCTATGCGTACGACCAGATTACACATTTTTAACGTATGACAATAAACAAATGTGAACAATTTACATTTTGATATAAATTTCATAAATCATACATGGACTAAAGCTAATATAGTTTACACACAAAAAACTGACTATATTCCTGAATATAATATTTTTTTCATGAGAAAACTTGTCATAATTGTATATCCAATGATATTAGGAAAATTAACTAATTCTCTGGTTCGTATCGCAAAGCCGAATGGCTATTCCACAAGCATATTTACCCGCCAATACTATACACTGAGCAACCCCTACAGGAGACTTTCGTATTCAATGAAAATAATTTTCCTCAAATTCGCTGCGCTCAAACTAGTAAAATTATATGTAATGAAGGTCGAGTAAGCTTTTTAAGCCTTTGCAATCCGCAAATGCTAATCAGGGACGACAATTTCTGCCTAAACTTGATTTTCGTCAAGACCAGTCTTTCTTTAAACCCCGATTAGCCTGTGTGGATTACACAGGCTTACCTGGGGGCGACACTCAAAGCAAATGCATTAAAGTTTAACCCCCATTTTCACAGAGGGAGGCCCATTTTATTTCGCGCTAAAGTCAACCAAATGTACCCGGAAGTGAACATGGGACATCTTCCGGACGTTTTAATGTCAAGGTAATTTTCGACCGTCGAAACGAAAGTAAGAACGGAGCATTTTACAGAACATGAATGTTCTATTTAATGTTCCTATATCGTGTTATTAAGCTGGAAACGATCCAAACAATTGTGATAAAATAGGTACCGTGTTTTAAATGAAAACCAACCCAATATGAAGTATTGATAATTTTAACCCATAGTACCCTGCCTTATGTTTTACCGCCTCACGCATATACAAAACACCGGTTAAATATGAGAACACCAATGACATCGGGTTGATTTTTATTGGAAAAACGATTACTCATTCGATAGGCAATCTATGTAACGTGTAATATGAGCAAAGTTTACTCCATATATATTACTATGTTTTAGAACTCCTTGAAATGCCACTCAATGTAAAGGATCAATTCAAAATGATGTTATAAAACAATATCCAGTAGTATTTTACTTCACCCTTTGCATGCTGGGAAATTTGTCGTCTGCTAAAATGTCTTCTGCTGAATTTCTAAAATTAGCATTTTCTTCGATTTTTTTTCAAAGAACACTATCAGAATAGCAAACAGTTTGGATCCTGATGAGACGCCACGTTCTGTGGCGTCTCATCTGGATCCAAACTGTTTGCAAAGGCCTTCAAAATCCGGTTCCCGCACTGAAAGGGTTAAATCACGTTTCACAGTTGATTCATCACCAGGCCGACTGTGCGGTACACGTGACTTTGTTTACAGCTGATTACACACCCCCTATGTCTGACCAATGAGATCGCTCCGCAGGTGGAGGTGTGACATACAATAGATTAACGTGATCTGTTGGTTTTCATTACTTATTGAGAATTCGCTGCGAACGGTAGGTGAAATGCTTATAGATTTGAATATGATTTTTTAATAATTTAAACCTAAAAGTTGGATAAAAGTGATTGAAACGGAGTAAGTTTTGTAGCTTAAAGTGTTAAAACGGTATGTTTTGTATGTATATAACTGCTGCGTCAGTAACTACACATTTAGCAATATTCTAGCCAGAATAAGAAAATCTTGTCTGCAACGTATGTGCATTCTGCAAAATTGTCATTGCGTATGCTATCCTTGGAATGAACATATGCGTTGAACCGCAAGATAATTATTATTCTTAAAATGTTATATATATATATATATATATATATATATATATATATATATATATATATATATATATATATATATATATATATATATATATATATATATACTTTAATACTTTTTTACTTATATATATACTTTAAGAATTATAATTATCTTGCGGTTGAACGCAGCTATTAGTCTAAAAGTATATTGTTATATTGCATGCGTACACTATAAGTGAAAATTATTAATCATCGTTTTCCGTCACTTAATGGACCTTAATTGAGAATATTGATGAATGTTTTCCAGTTTTCGAGTTAAGGTTTAGAACTCTGAACAAAGCAATATCTTGTCCTGTTTTATAAAATAGTTGGTATCTTTTTACAAATAATATGCACGTCGGAGACACGTGTCAGAGCAACTGCACAAAACAATATCATTTACTATTTCAGTCATAGAACTGATGACAGTATGGTTATTATGAGCAGTATTGTCGTTATCATGGTTTCTCACAAAATATTTGGAACGGATTCCTGACTCGTACGGGTGGGCTTGAATCCGAATTTTAATTTGAGATAATAAAAAAATGCGTATTAAAATATTTGCTTCCTATTAGTAATTGTTGTCAACCTCAATCGTTTTGTTTTACAGCTTTACAGAAATGATTTATTAAGCAGTACAATGCAACTTAATGCTAACTAATATTATCAGCGCCTCGTTATTTGTTGCAATCCTTTAATGGAATGAATCATCTTTGGCTACCAACTTACTCTTTATAATACCTACCGTAATATTAGTTTGATAATTCCGCCGTTTCTGTGGTTGTTGGCTTCAAGCGAGACTGTTGCCTAATTTACCAAATTATTGAAGTATGTTTGCTGAAATTTCCTTTTTTTCAAACTGCCGTACACATGCATGCGTTAAATTGACATCATAATCCTCTAGGCATCAGTCGTTCGCTTACTGCTGATGTATTTTCAGTTCAGTTATAATGTAATAACGCATCTTTTTCGAATATACGAGTTAACACCTAAAACTGTACTGAACTCTCTTTCTATGAGGAGAAGTGATGTGCACTATGATTCTCATAACCATTCACGTTCTTAAATAAAAGTTATTGCCTTTTGATGTTTGAATGACAGACTTAAGATGAACGCCATTTGTTCCTAAATTGTTCTTGAAAATAAACTCTCATTTTCGTGTTGAGTAAGATATAAATTTGGCTCAATTATATAAGCATATGTCTGTGCTTGTGATTCACTTATTAATAGACACTCCTAAACAAGGATATCGGTAAAACTGGTATACGCAAAATGCACTTTGTAAGGCATATTACAGACAGCAAGACAACTATTGATTTTGTTTATTTGGTGATTTTTAAGTTGTTCGTCTATCAAGCAAATAAAATGTCTAAATAGTTAGACTGGACTTCAAATTGACCGTTTCCTCCATATACTGTACATTTGACATTAGGCAAGTATGTACAGAGAAGCAGCTAGTTTATTTTAAGCATGTTTCAACTGCAAGTAAGTTAGAGCATTATGAGCAGCATCAGCAGCACTACTACTACTACCAATTCTTCTTCTGCTGCTGCTGCTGCTGCTTCTACTACTACTACTACTACTACTACTATACTACTACTACTACTACTACTACTACTACTACTACCACTACTACTACTACTACTTCTACTACTACTACTACTACTACTACTACTACTACTACTACTACTACTACTACTACTACTACTACTACTACTACTACTACTACTACTACTATTTACGCTGCTGCTGCTACCACCAACACAATCATCACTACTACTTCTTGCATATATAACATTATATAATACTACATAGACCATACAGTTATGTGAGCCGTTATTTTTCGATATGTAGTATAGAGATTGCGACACCCATGAGCCGTTTTCCATTTCAGATAGGGTTTATTTTCCCTCCCTACAGCCACACTTACAGCCACAATGTTGCATCACGTTCTTACCGGAGAATTGACCTTCACCTCTTTGACCCCGCCCGACCTCAGTCAGTGCTCTAAAAGGTACAACCTTGACTTGTTGTGATATTGAAATTGAGATAATGTGTAATTATCTCGTTCCATACTGATATGAGGTATATAAAACTGGTTTCAGGTATGGAAAACATGTACATGCCACATTTTTATGACATTTTGTTCTTCAGAATATTTATAAAGCGTGTAATATATGGGGCGTGTAATCGGAAAACCGGCCATAACGCACGTTCGTTAAATGTTGTAATCTTATAGCACGACCAGTCCGCATGGACTGATAAGTGACGACATTTATGCTCGTGTTAATGACTTCATTGTTTGAAAAAACTTCTATGATAGACACACAAAAAATATCATAAAAATGCAAATTTACATCGGGTGCTCTCCGGGTACGCACTTTTTATGTACGTGTGCAGGACGCACTGTCTATGCTTATACGCATGTGATCAGTATAATATTTCGCTTGTTAATTCCTCTTCTGATTGATTTTGCAGCGATCTATTGGCGTACTTCGAGAACAGCTATAGTCTGAACGAGAGTCTATTTACTGCCCTAAAAGGTATGAAGATTACCTGAGTCCATAATTGGGCCGTGCTCGGTTTAATATATGTGCGTAAAGTTTCGTCCCAGTTTAGCCTGTGCAGTTCGCACAGGCTAATAAGGGACGACACTGTTCGCTTTTAGTATGTTTTTCGTTTAAAGAGAGTCTCATCTAAGCAAAAATCCAGTTTAAGCGGAAAGTGTCTTCCCTGATTAGCCTGTGCGTACTGCACAGGCTAATATGAGACATTACTTTCCGCATATATATTAAACTCCCTTTTCACAGAGCACGGCCTTAATGTTAATAACAATCAGTTACATGAGGTCATACATATGTGACAATCAGGGATCAGGATCCATAAATTTATAACAGAAAGTCGTATGGATGTTTTAGTATAGACGACGCAGTTTTATTTTTATTTTTTTCTCTTAAAAGGGTGTATAAAATTATTAACGATTTTTATCAACAATTGTATTTTTACATGGATATGCACACTTAAACGCTTAATTTTCTGAACATTCCAGAATTAAAGCTTGAGATTAAATTAGCGGATCCGGAACGCCAGTGTGTTATTTTCGGACTTAACATGTTCGAGATTGGTGCATATATCTGCTTATTGGATTGCGTATTGATTGGCGTATTTGAACGTTGCCTGCACGTTTTACTGTTCTAGATGAGAGCGTGTTCTACAAGTGTCCGGACCGTCTCCGCCTGCCGCTCATCTTCTACTACGGCCACACTGCCGTCGTCTACGTCAACAAACTGGCGCTGGCCGGCCTGCTTAAGGTACACGGTTGCATTCCTGTTTTATTGCAGCTAAGGGCTCGATGGTTTAATAGTGGTGCTTGGCGGCGCTTGAGACGTTTTTGTTTCATTTGAAAATAGCTGAGTTAGTGATGTAATTCAAACAGGCAAATTACACGCATGATAAAGTTGTGGTTTGTTTTCCTGTCAAGTTTTGTGTTGACGAAGTTAAACGATGAACCACTTTTGTTTCTTTTAGGGGCGGATCAATTTTGAATTTGAAAAGATGTTCGAAACAGGAGTGGACGAAATGTCATGGGACGACACATTAAGCGAAGTTCTGATACATTCAGGTCATTTTATCATACATAAACTGATGCATACAACACATAAGCGTACATTTCCTTAGGCACAATGTCATTTTAATTATTTGTACAGTGCTGTTTTAACCCATTTATGCCTAGTGGACTCTCCCATCCTTCTAAATTGGATCAATTGATTTCCAAAATTAAGGATGTCTATTATATTTATTTCTATATTTAGAATATTTCTTACAGAAATTCGTTTTAAGCAAACAGCACAGACCCAGATGAGACGCCGCAGCATGCCTTTTTTCTAGACGCAAGGCATAAATGGGTTAAACGAGTAATGGACAAAGATGTCTGGTACTAAAGAATACAAGCTGATGAATTTCTTGGACTTGCAAGTTATCAACTTCAGTACCGTGAATAACTTTTATGTACACAATACAAAACTAAAACACAACGTATGCTTTAGATCAAAGTACAAAATGTAGTTAAATTTTAATTCTTAACACGACTTAAATTTTTCTACCGAACAAACACCTCACATCCGGAGTAACCTATGTTCCGCACGCATGCGTATTGCAGGAGAACTACAGGATGGGCGGCTCCTATAAGTGGCCGCCTGTCGGGGAGGTCGTCGAGTACCGCCGGAAGGTGCGCGAGGTTATCCGCGCGATCATACGCGACACGCCTCTCGACCTGCCTATCAACATGAAAAGCCCCTGGGTAAGGAATGGCGATTTCTCAGTCAAAAAAATATCACCAAAGAATTCGTTTAAAGTCTCTATAACGCTCAAAATCAACGAAAATTTCTTTAAGTATTTCGTAAAATAAAGATAACACCTAAACAATCAGTGTTCCTTATAGCAATAGCCAAAATTTCAACGCTAGATGTGGTATGATTACATAGATTTTTGTAGATACAAAATGCTCGTTTTTATTTATTTGTGGCCACAATTAATTCCCGCGAATATATATATTCATACGACACACGAACACCATTTTAGTGTTCATGTGTCGTATGAATAGATATGCAATACAATAATAAAAACGAGCATTTTGTATCCACAAACATCTATTTTACCAGACCACATCTGACGTTAAAATTTCGGCAATTGCCATAAGGAACACTGATTTTTAATTGGTTAAGTTTATTTTACGAACAATTGTACGAAATTTTCGTTGTTTTTGAATAGTAATGTTACTTTAAGTAATGTCCTATGAATATCTTAATTTTAAATGGGCTTTTTCACAAATTTTGGCATGTATTGAAGTTTGTCATTAAATGCTTTATATTGATAAATGTAAGCATTAGCTCTAAAAAGCTCAAGTAAAAAACAAGAATAAAATTAAAGAAAGAAAAAAAAGTAACCCTCAACTGGGTTCTAACCATTGACCCCCGGAGTAAAAGTTTATCGCTTAGACCACTCAGCTATCCGAGCTCATACCATGAATGAGTTATTTAATACTTAATATAAGCAATCCTCGTAGTATCACAAAATATAGGAAAGCAACAGAACTCTCCAAATTATTCAATCGTTTCGCGTTGCAACGCTTTGTAATCGTCATGTTTTTAAATCGTCAAAAGGTGCATATAATGGATATGTCTTAGCATGGTTAATATTCAGTATTACTGTTTCCTCACAAGTATAATAGTTACAACGAAAATTTGCGAATCTAAAGCTTTTTTTAATAATTTTGTCAATTTACCAAAACCTGAAAAGGCTGCTTTAATGCTAGCAAAAATGTTTCTTCGAATCTACATTTATATAAAGTATTGGGGTTTAAAGAGATTGCTTATATTCTGGTTGCATTTTATTTCACCTGCGTATATTCTGGTAGTATTTTATTTCACCTGTTCTAACCTTTAGTGGGCTCTTTTGATGGGGTTTGAGCATGAAAGAATCCACCTGGAAACTTCTTCCGTTCTAATTCGTCAACTACCGATTGGGCTAGTCAACAGACCTGAAGGCTGGAAATACGCGCCAAAGCAAACGGGTAAAATTTACTGACAACTCACCTACTGATATTATTTATTTGCGATTTATTCCAGAATACCAAGTTCTACATTCATATAACCTTTTTATCAAAATAGGAAGTAATACATAATCATCCGCGACTTCCCAACACGCTCCAGATATTGTAAAGCTACTTGTCCAATTGTTGACTCAATTAAAACTTAAATTAGCAGTGTCGTACGAAAATGGGTATGACATTACATGACAGCATGCACATTATCGCAATGCAACCAGGAGCTACCCTGTCATCTAATGAGACCAAGTAACCATGCGCGACTGTATAGGTGACAGGAACGCAGCTGACCAGATTGCGCTCATACACAGCCTGGTCTGCAGCGACTTTGGTCGCACGTAGCAAAAGCCCTATTTTCGCATGACGCGGTTCAATTAGCTTTCAATCATGGCAACCTGATGGAACAGAAGCCAGATATTAAACCTCTGTACCATAATAGGTCTCACCGTTAAAACCATCAGACTTGTTAACACAATATTGCATTATTCACATCAAATGTCTAATTATGCGAACTTGTGTCGACGACTTCACTTTTATTCATATCTCAATATTCTAGAAAGCTTACCACAGACAGACCTGATGTTGCGTGTCAACGGACAGAAAGTGACGTTCGGAAAGCCAACAGATTTTCCTTCATATGGTTGGGACAATGAATATGGCCACGTGACTTGCTTGTGAGTTTGTTGAGTGCTCTGCTTTAAATCTGTGTTTTTATTGCTACGCCGCAATGTGCAGTAATAGCCCGTTGATCGTTGTACAACAGAAACTTAAAGGCTCTGGTAAAAATCCAAATATTGTGCATTAGTTTTATGACGGTGTGATATTATGACGCAATGCCAATTTGATTATGTTTTTTTTACGTAATGACATTTACGTCAAACGAAATGTTACTATTTTGGGACACGGTGATACACTTAAGTTTTACATAAGACCAGCAACAAGAGGATCACGTTTTGTTAAACGTGCTTAAAATGACCAATGTTTAGGCACGTTCAGAATGAATTACTTGCACTGTAAATAAGATTCCTCTTGCTTGCCTTGCTGCAACGCAATGCCACAGTTAATCTACTATTTTACGCTTATAACACGTTAAGCCGTTAAAGCTATGTTGTGGTCGTCTTAACTCTTGACTGAATAACAACAAGTAATACAATAATTTTGTGAGACGATTTTAACTCTGGAGTGTACACGCCATTTATATGGATCGCTTATAAAACTCGTTGCGTCCCTACTTGTAATAAGCAACATCCCAGCTGTTGACACTCCTGGTCGTTTGGATCTGTTCTAATGTACTCAACCCATTTATGCCTAGTGGACTCTCCCATCCTTCTTAATTGGATCAATTTATTTCCAAAATTAGGGATGTCGAGTACATTTTATTTCTATATTTAGAATATTTCTTACAGAAATTCCTTTAAGCAAACAGCGCAGGCCTTGATGAGACGCCGCATCATGCGGCGTCTCATCTGGGTCTACGCTGTTTGCCAAGGCCTTTTTTCTAGACGCTAGGCATAAATGGGTTAATGCTCAAAGCATTTATGAACAACTAGTTGTGTCCCTTGTTACGTTACATAAGACGATCAAATGCTCGAAAAACTTAGATGCCATTATTGATGATTTTAGCTTATAATATAAGTTAATACACAATACATCACGTAACCGCAACCAAAAGGTGAGTGTATTTCCAATATCTGTCCATTTGTTAACCTCTTTTCTTTACTTCGCATTCACCAGCGTACCAGCGTTCGAGGCCTCGAAGTTCCTGGTGACTAATGGCGACTTCCTGGACTTCATACGGGCTGGCGGTTACAGCCGCCCGGAGCTCTGGACGGACGAGGGATGGCACTGGAGGAGCTTCCGGGAGTCTAAACATCCTATGTTCTGGGTGTGCAACAGTGGTGAGTGAGCGCAAGCATGCTGTTATGATAAGAACGCGCGAGATATTAATGTTGAAAGTTTGTTAAGTGTGCATTTACAAATACCAATAAGTGCATTTTCATGATTGAAGCAGTGTATATTTCCTATTCGTACTCGGTATTTTTTATAAATTAGATAATCGAACATCGCTTCGCAAAAGAAAGTCTATTGTGCGTTCATTGTAGTACTGTGCTTTTGTCGAAATCTTACTGCCGAAACCGTGTTTTTCGAAGATTCTTGAATGTGGGTGAATGCGATTTTCTTAGAAGTTGCATGACATATTTTTATTCCGATTTCAAAAGAAGACACATTTATCTTAAATCTGATACTTGGCCTTGAAAGAAAAACTCAACTAAAAATTGCATAAAAATACGGTAAAAATTGGCCGTTACATAATTAAACTCCAAGGACATAGGATTAAGTGTAAACTGTGTTCTTAATGTAGGCTGTAAGAGTGGATGTGGGACGGATCTGGCTACATACAGCCACTGTAGCCTCCAAGAGGGCAGCGTGGGCGAGACAGCGACAGACGCCGAATACAAGTGAGCGACCAATAGCTATAGTATACATTAAGTGTCATTCTTAGTACAAGAAAGAAAATACAATAGAAATGAATCATATATGTACACACATAAGATCAAGACAACATCAACAACAAACAAAAAAGCGAACCACGCATAGGTATTTATGATACATTAATACACGAAGAAAGAAACTAATTATAAAACATAACCTACTTGTATACACACGAAGTCGCGTGCGTAGCCATTTAACAATCAACGAGAATTGTTATATGATATGAGTTAATGTCATTTTGCTACGCAGATACCGCGCGATGTGGGACAACTTAGATATGCCGTGGTCCTGGCCTGTGGAAGTGAACTACCACGAGGCCCGGGCTTACTGCCAGTGGAAAGGGCCTGAGTACAGACTTCTTCTGGAGGCCGAACACAACGTCATTAGAGGCGCGCAGGTTGGCATTATGCTGACCACTCAATCTTAGGGATTTGTATCGAAGAACACATTAGACATTTTGTCAATAATTTCAAATATTTCGAGCTCTCGGAACATAGACTGTCTTGAAGAAGGTTTTCTAGTACACTAAGATGTATATTTGCCAAAGTATGAGAACTCTTTACTCTAAACAATGTCTCATTTTTTTATGAATTGTCAGTTTTCAGTCATTCAAACTTAGCCCGACTTAAAGGTTAAAATAAATAAATATGTCAAGAAATGTACTAACTTTCATTTTCTAGCATAGCTTTTTAATTTGACATTACATTAATATTGCTTAAGGAGAACCCACAAGCCGGAACCAAGACTGACCATGTCTTCACAGCTGGTTCTCAGCCATACAACTACAACATGAAGTTCGGCTCATCCACAGTGAGTGAAGTACCTGAATTATGTTTTTATTTATTCTAATTTCACCAGATTTTTTCTTATTATTGAACCCGGATCTTAATTCTGATTTGTGTATATGAACAAGATTTACAAATGCATATGTGTTTGAAAGAGAATGAATTGTGTTGAATGTTTCGATTGTGACGATGTTTATACTCTTTTTTGTTTGTTACACCTTTCTTTTTTTATCAGTAATACATTGCGTCATGACGAGTACAAACGTCTTTTGTAACAAAATCAATAATAGTCCTTTGTATGTATTTTTCTTATATATTTAACATTTTGTGCGTGACTAAATAGTTATATATGAATAACTTTCGCAGCCCGTGGACTTGCTCCCGGCTAACGAGCATGGGTTTCACGACGTGTTTGGCAACGTCTGGCAGTGGACCGAGGACCATTTTAACGGTCTTTGCAATGAAACGCACTGGCTATACGATGACTTTTCCACACCATGCTACGACGGCAGACACAACATAATTCTGGTAAGATAATGTCGTATGTGAGTATTTATTATATATAATATCGAAATTATCAAGACACTTACAGTGAGACAACCTGACACTCTTATCAACTATCAGCGGCCTTTGTTTAGGTCAACATTTACAATATACAATCGAAAGGATATTTCCATTGGGAGTGGTATATGGTTCTTTCCGAAAGACAAACAGTTCCTGTAATAAGTATTACCATGATACTGATACATAAGTTGGAAGATGTATAGCGTTAGGGTTTGGGAATAATACAAGTGGAACAAAACAGTTTGAATTGAAAATAAATGGGGGGGGGGGGAATCATTTGTCTCGGTGGAAATGGTATGCAATAACAATTTTACATTAACTGAAATTTATTATGTATAACATCCGACATATGCAAGTTTGATTATGTGTTCAGGGCGGATCGTGGATCAGCACCGGCGACGAAGCCTCTAGATTTGCGCGCTTCGCGTTCAGGCGTCACTTTCTGCAGCATGCCGGCTTCCGGTTAGCGCGCACAGCGGAGGCCGCGGGACAGTTTCAGTTGCCTACAAGAATCGTGGACACGCCCATGTACGTGCTCGGCGTCGGGGGTATGGACAGGCTTTTTTGAATAGTCTGGTATAAATTATATCAGAAGTTAATTGTAAAAAACACTTTTACAAGGATCACTTGTATGGAAGAACATTAGTATAAGAAATAAAATCATATTGAATATTAAGCTGATCATTTATAAATAAGATTGCACGAATTAATGTTATGGCCAAAACAATTGCGTCTTTTACGTAATACAAAATGCATGTGCATTTTCTCAAAGAAGAATTTCATTAAAGTGCTGAGTTATGTTTGTATTCACAGAAAACGCGCTTTGTCTCCCACAAGACAAGCTACTGCGGACACTAGTACCGTCGACAAACATTCACTACCATTTTGAGTCGGCAAATGCGTTAAAAAGAATTCTCGAACTGGAGTTTGGATATCGGAAATCATTTCCGGTGCAGGTAGCTGACTTCTGTCGAGATCTTGTAAAGAACAACGGCATCGCCCCAAGGTCCGGTCTGTGGATTGGCGCGGGTTCGGGCCGGGGGCCTCTCATAATGAGCAAGTCATTCAACCAGGTGCGTGCGCAGATATGTTTGAAGTAAAACATATATCGTTTGAATGTACTTAAGTATCATTATTCATATCATTCGGAGCCTGAAGCAAACTTAGACGCAACTGTGTAAATAGATTTTGTTTAGTAAAGGTTTATTTAAAGCTGCAACGACCATTACAACCACCACTACCACCACCTCCACCACGTCCACCACCACATCCACCACCGCCACCACCATCACGACCACAACCATCATCACCACCACCACCGCCACGACCACCGCCACCACCATCACGACCACAACCATCACGACCACCACGTCCGCCACCATCACTGCCACTAATACCACCACCGCCACGAACACCACCACCGCCACGAACACCACCACCGCCACGAACACCACCACCGCCACGAACACCACCACCGCCACGAACACCACCACTGCCACCGACACCACCAACGCCACCACGTCCGATACCACCGCAACAACGTCCACCACCACCAGTGCCACGGCCACCACCACCACCACCGCCAACCCCAGTACTAATACTACTCGATATGCCTTGAAGTGTTCTTTAATTTCGATCAGGTACTTGCGTGTGATGTTGTTGCTCGCTTCTTGGAGACCGCCATGTACATCCAAAAAGGAAATGACGTCACGGTGATTAGTGAGGACGGCAAAGTGACGACAGCAGCCCTTGACAAGGGAGTGAAGCCTGACAAAGTTATGTTTAAACAGGTACGCGGCCCAAGTTTGAAGTAATAGGTACAATCAACAACAAACCGGTATGCCAATTTACAAAGCTGTGTAGAACAAACGTTAATTTATTACATTCAGAAATTTTTCATTTGTTTTGGTGATTAATAAAATGTACACTTAACGCTAACATACATGTATATCAATGCATTGGCTACATCTGCTTGCTGATATTTATAGATTTGGTCCGCTTTTAATCACCATTATATGGGTCTCTTCAGTTCACGTGGTTGCCAAACGAAATCGGAGTGGAGTTTGACCTTACTGTACTGACCTTCCTTGAAAGGACACAGCAACCAAAGGGTATGACAAGCTGCATTTATATTTATTCATCATTATTTTTCAGAGAAGGTAAAATTTAAGTTAATTATAATGGAATATCTAACGTCTTGTAAGGGAACTAAAATTAATGGTGGTATGTGACCCGATTTGCTGTCGAAAGAACGAAGAACTCCCGATGTTTACAATGTTGAAGGCATCCGCAAAAATTAATAAACACAGTGACACGCACACACAGAGATAAGCTTGAGTCGTGTCTTTGAACGGTAGATATATTCACTGGACGTGTAAACGAATTTTAAGCCTTTCAGTGCTGGAACCGAATTTTGAAGGCCTTTGCAAACAGTTTGGATCCAGATGAGACGCCACAGAACGTGGCGTCTCATCAGGATCCAAACTGTTTGCTATTCTGATAGTGTTCTTTGAAAAAATTTGAAGAAAATGCTAATTTTAGAAATTCAGCAGAAGACATTTTAGCAGACGACAAATTTCCCAGCATGCAAAGGGTTAAGTTATGTGTAGCATTACATTTTACTAACCCTAAATCCACTGTATCGTTTTAGGGACAAGTAAATACACACAGAATAGTCAATTCTTAAACGCTGTAACTAAGCATTGTTCGATAATTGTTCCACAGCCTGGCTGCTGCGCCTCGCGGAAGTGACGCGGAAAGGCGGCCTAGTGGTCGTGGCCTCTAAGAGCGGGCGCTGGAACGCCGAGACGCTAGGAATGACGCTGAACCAGAAAGGGTAACTTGCGTTACTGTTTTATTTACAGCGACGTCATGAGATTTGTGTTACGGCTGAGCTTTGTATTATCCTTTTGCTTTTACAATGGGAGTACTTGGATACACACTTTTCTGAGTTGAGATCCATTTAAAATGGGAAGGAATTGTAAAAAAACTCAAACAATAAGAAAACACTTAACCAACTTAGCACATTTCTTAAGTTGATATTAAATATCAAGCGTTCTAATTGGTAGTGTTGATTTTTTTTCATTTTTAATATATTTTCACCTCAGGATTTTTACGGTATCGATTCAATTTGTGGTACCGTGTTTAGTTAGTTTCAGCCGAGTTTAAAGTGCATTGGGTCTCTGATATTATCTTTGATTGCATGCTTACATGTAAATAAAATCATCTATCTTCGGTGTAACACCTGTTGAAGATAAACATACTGTTTTGTAACAACAACTTATCGGTAATAATGGAAATAAATTGGAAGTGATGTCCTATAACAATATCCCGAAATATGCACCTATTCTCTTTCAGTTTATCATGCATCGAAACCGCGCAGGTTCCATTTGAGGAGGGCTCCAAAACCGAGCTAGCCACCGTCACTGTATGGAAACATGGCCAGGAATGAAGTGCACGTGCTAAGAGTGGACTGGAATTTTAGTTATGCCTTATATGAAGTTTACGTACGCTATGTTTTAAATTATGACATTGTTTTTATTCAATTTATATCATAAAAGAGCATAATGACATGTTTACTTATTGCGTGTGAAGGTTGTATGTTAGTCCGAAAACGACGTTTTATCAGACATTGCGCAAACATATACTATCCATTTATTGCGAATTTGTTTTCATTCAATGCATATCATAAAATAACACAATTAAATGCATGTATACTTCTTGCGTTTGGATGACGACAATGTTTTTGTGTTTATTCTGTGCAACAGAAATATCAGGCTATGTCTATCAGCTAAAATGGTATTCGACTGTACGTATGTGTTACATATAAGAGTTATCTTGCACTGTTTTTTCATATCAGGCATATATAATTGCTGGTCATCGTGTTTTGCAATAATTTCATAATTGTATATTTTTATGCTAAGTCATTGCGCGAATATCTGTTAATTATCATTTTATATCGCATATCAATGTTATTATAAAATTGACATTTGATTTTATTTTGCAATGTTTGCTCGTATTAGCGTATTGTATATCGATCTTGTTTTGTTTTTGTTTTTTTACGTGCTTATTTTGACATTGATTTACAAGTTTGCTTCATTGTTGGTTTATTGCGTTTTTCGTTTTAAACATTGTATAGAAAAAACTTCTCTATATGTTTTTATTAAGTGATGTTGATCATAAATAAATATGTTATTGATCAATTGCGTTCCCAATTTATAAAAAAAAAAATGATTTAATTTCCGCGATATTGACAACACAATACGTTGTGTTCATTTGTGACCACATTCAATTTGCACATGTTTATCGGGCGACATCGAATCCGGTATTACATTGAATATCTGTAATAGATCCTATGCGCATTTCTCGGACTTTTGACGTCACGTTGTATTCTTTAATTATTTTTTATAAATAACACTGTAGCAATCACAATATTTATTATAAGCTCGCACACATGATATGTTTTTACTTCAACTACAGGCACTAATATCATATAGACACTGCTATCAAGTGAGAGGTAGGTGGAGGGAATAACTGAAAGAGATTCGGTAGCGGCTAGTTATACTGCATATACAAAACGGTAATCATGCGAAAATTTATTTGTATCGAAAACTAATGTTACATATTTTGTTTATGCAGTATTATGCATATGTTTGTAAATGTAAACTGGTATACAACTGGTAGTCCCTGAAAACAGGCTCAAACCACGAAGGCACACACCTAGTTTTTGTTTCATCGCACATTTCAGTGATTGTTTCATCTTGATAAGATATTGGCATTGAGGCAGTTTTCAGTTATTTTATTTAGAAAGCTAAACATGAAAAGCAACGTGAAAACACAGCAAAACAGGAGAAACAAGAAACCGTCGGAGACGGGTGATGCTGCCCAAAGTTGTTTTTTGTCATAATATTGCACTATATATTCAGATAAAAGGAAACGTCTTGAGGGCACTGTAGTTGGGAGGACAATAATTTTGTATCAAAAAATTCAAAGGGCCATAACTCTGTGAAAAATCATCCGACCAGAACCCGCTGATAATATGCACATCTCCTCTTGGTAGTGAAGCTTCCCATAAAGTTTCATTGAATTCAGGTCATTAGTTGCTGAGAAATAGCCCGGACAAGAATTGCACTATATGTACAGTTAATGGAAAATTTCAAAGGGCCATAACTCTGTGAAAAATCATCCGACCAGAACCGACTGATAATATGCACATCTCCTCTTGGTAGTGAAGCTTCCCATAACGTTTCATTGAATTCCGGTCATTAATTGCTGAGAAATAGCCCGGACAAAAATTGTGCACGGACGGACACACGGACGAACAGACGAAGCGGCGACTAAATGCTCCCCCTAACATTTTTTGGAGGAGCATAAAAACAAATTGTAATATAATTATGGTTAATTTTATGTAAACAGCTGCATGACTCTACTTAAATAAGAGATTAAAAAGATACCTATTGCGTTTATTTTGCGCTTTCTATTAAAATGTAATTTCGAGTTACCCATGCGTTTTCTACTTTTAATGAGATTTCGAGTTACTCATGATGAATTAAAATAAAAATACGAATTATGAATCAATAAAACAAAGTTGTGATTGCGTGTTCTTATCGGTTATTATTTAAAGAAATCGCGCGACTAAAACAAACAACGTAAGACTAGCGCACGTATATTTCGGTAAACGCACGTTGACAACTCGTCGTTCACACCTTATGACGTTAAATATATGTGTTAAACATAACAACATATACGTACTTGTTTATTCATTCTTGCGGAAAATGGACTCCGATTTTACCAGTTGCATTTCACATGTTTCAACATAGAAGTAGACAAGCACCAAGGCGCTATGTATGTAGTAGAGGTGATTGGTCAGCGCCAGCTTGTGTGCTCCACTGGACTGAAAGACGGTCGATACACTGAAAGAACGCTACTGATTTGCCGAGTTGAGGCTTAATCGAGAATGCTGATACGAGAGTCACATGGTGACTTATTTGTTTTCACTAGAGCTATCTTGCTTGTTTTTCATCGACTATTTCTACCAGATCTCCGTTCAAATACATCGGCACACTCTGACGATACATTCCGACCGGATTGCCCTGTTGCTTTCCCTTTTAAGTTTGAAATTTTGAACATCAACATGATAATAATTTCAATGTAAAAATTAAAAAAATCATTTTAATGCAATGTGGCTTTTAAGCAAAGGATGTTGCGACGACCGTGCGAATGCACTGCGTCAACCGCGTGTTTTATGTTCTACCAACACAGGAATGAATTTAAATCACACAATTAACGCACGAAAGCATGCATACACGTCAATCGCATCATACTATTGTAGTTGTTTCCTAAAATTAACAAACTTGCGTCCAGCATGAGATGACCACGTTTTTGTAAATAAACTTGAATTGTGTTTCTTATTAAATGCATTTAGTAACTATTATATAGAGGCTTTAATGTAGTAACATTCGTGCATGCGATCTTGATTTATCTTTGTTTCTGTGATTACATGCACAGAGACGGGTTTGTAAAACATAAAGAATAATTGATTAGAAAATTGGCTAAGGCGTCAAATCTGACATCTTCATTTTCTGATGACAAAAATTAAGACTCAACCACTCGAGACAATTTACCTGTTATACCATGCACGGTGTGTCTGTTTCAGTATTTTGAAGAACTCTTACGCACCTTCAAAGCATGATTTCAATACGTTCTTGCGCTTTCGAGTCGGTCTCAATACCAGCATATCACATGCTGCATATGGATCATTTTTATAGTTCAAAATGCAAGAATAATGCAACTTCAGGAACTTTATCAGGAAGAAATTCGTTCAATCATCCGTTAGTATTTTATTAAAGGTTATTGCTTATACAACTTCTACACAGGTATGGTGCTGTCAATATTGCTGAGCCCAAAGTGCTCAAGATGAGCTTTAGTATTGAATCGCTCTCCATCTTCCGTCGTGGAGTGTCGTCTGGCGTTAGTCTGCTTCAAACGACATTTCCCCAATAAACCATATGACAAATTTTCACGAAATTTCTTGGTAATGATCGTTGGGTTAACCTCATTCAAATCGTTAAAATTATTCCGGTTCGCTGCATATGCAGGTAACTAGGGCTAAGAATAGGTTTTAAAAATGGAAACATCCATGGGATCGGAAGTTGCTCCGAGTTATCTTTGAGTCACTTCAAAACTGCACCAGTCGCGTACTCTCACGTGGATTTGTCTGGGATCCCTTTCCGATTGAACAAGCCAACCGGCAGGGCAGCATGTGTGCACCATTCTTTTACATCGTCTACATAAACGACCTGCTAAACAAACTCACGACATCCCCATACGGCTTTCAGATCGGCAACCTGTCTTTATGTTCCCCAACCCAAGCTGCTGACGTGGTTCTCCTGTCGCTTTCGCGCCGCGGCTAAAACGAATTGGCAGAGAAGTGCAACTCATACGCCAACAAGTGGCGCTTCACATACAACGCTTCCAAATGTGCCGTCATGACCATTGGCCAAAACACGGACCAAAGCAGTACCCCCTCTCCAGATTGCACACGACTCTACACCAATACCTGAAGCGGCAAAATACAAACATTTAGGTATATACCAGTCGATCAGTGGAAAATACCCTTGCGACATTGACGCTGTGAAACAGACAACAAGAGGCACGCTCCTCTCCCTCTCCCAGAAAGTGTCCGTAAGTTCCGGAGCAAACCCAAACACCGCGATTAAGCTATACAACACAGCAGTTATTTACAAAGCGCCATTTTGCTGCGAGCTGTGGAACAGTATATCCAATACCGACATGCAACAACTCGAGGTAGCCCACCACTTTTGTTTGAAACGTGCCCAATGTCTCCCCAACCTAACGCGCTCGGACATGGTGCTCGGCCTTGCGGAAGTGACATCCATCGAAGCGCTTATCGAGCTACACAAATTAACGTTCCTTGGCTCACTATGCAACGCCCCTACAGACGAATCGTGTCATATACTATTCATTCTAAGACTGTGTCAGTTCAACTTGTGAGAAAACCGAAAAATTGGCTTTATTCCAGATATCGTGAAAATTCTGCAGAACTATCACCTTGAAGACTTTTTAATGAGCTTTAAAATCAACAGTGTATGGAAATCTGTCTATAAAAAGGCATTGCGCCAACACGAAACCAGTCACTGGCGAACGAGGCTTGAGCAACATAATGATTTTTCGTTTTTCAAAGAAGTTCACAAAAGCCTGGAGCCGGCTACCATATGGAGAGTCGCGAAGATCCGCCCAGATAGCCTTTCGCTCATGAAGTTTCTGTCACGTTTATGCTGCAAAAAAACTATCGGCTTATGTTCAAAGTGCACACACCAACACATGCACTTCGAAGTGGTACACGCACATTTTAAGTGCCTCTTTACGCAACACTGGTGTTGTACCTCATGCGAATGATCGATGACGTCTTAGCAGTCTTATTGAACTCTACCCAGGGTTTCTGATTAACTGTGCCAATTTCTTACAATCGGTACTCGTGGTGTAGTCATCAAGAGAACTCTATGCATGTCGACGAACCCTAAACCTGGCACTTCCAAATTTCGCTCTTTTTTTTTGAAGTGCACAGGACGCTGATTAGGGTATCACGACGACGCGTTCAAAGAACTGTGAAATACAGTACACCCTTGCGATGACTAAGGGTCATGCTCGGATGACTAAGGGTCATGCTCGCGAGGCTAATGGGTTTAGTAGTTGTTGTGTTACCATTTCCCACTACACAAGTAAGGCTAGAAACTGGCCATGTCCCACTACACAGGAAAGGCTAGAAACTGACCATGTCGCACTACACAGGTAAGGCTAGAAACTGGTCATGTCCCACTAAACAGGTAAGGCTAGAAACTGACCATGTCCCACTGTACAGGTCAGGCTAGAAACTGGCAATGTCCCACTGTACAGGTAATGCTAGAAACTGGCCATGTCCCACTACACATTTAAAGCTTGAAACATATCATTTCCCATTACACAGGTAAGGCTAGAAACTGGCCATGTCCTACTACACATGTAAGGCTAGAAACTGGCCATATCCCACTACACAGATAAGGCTAAAATCTGATCATGTCCCACTACACAGTTAAGGCTAGAAACTGATCATGTCCCACTACACAGTTAAAGCAAGAAACTGGCCATGTCCTACTACACAGTTAAAGCTAGAAACTGGCTTGTCCCACTACACAGGTAAGGCTAGAAACTGATCATGTCCCGCTACACAGTTAAAACTAGAAACTGGCCACGTCCCACTGCACAAGTAAGACAAGAAACTGATCATGTCCCACTTCACAGCTTAAGCTAGAAACTGACCTTGTCCCACTAAACAGATAAGGCTAGAAAGAAACTGGCCATGTCCCACAACACAGGTAAGGCTAGAAACTGGCTTTGTCGCACTACACAGGTAATGCTAGAAACTGGCCATGTCCCACTGCACAGGTAAGGCTAGAAACTGGCCATGTCCCACTGCACAGGTAAGGCTAGACACTGGCCATGTCACACTAAACAGATAAGGCTAGGCACTGGCCATGTCCCACTACGCAGGTAAGGCTAGAAACTGGCCATTTCCCACTACACAGGTAAAGCTAGAAACTTGCCATTTCCCACTGCACATATAAGGCTAGAAACTGATAATGTCCCACGACATAGGTAAGGCTAGAAACTTGCCATTTCCAACTACACAGGTAAGGCTAGAAACTGGTCGTTTCCCTCTGCACATGTAAGGCTAGAAACTTGCAATGTCCCACTACACAGGGTAAGGCTAGGAACTGGTCATTTCCCACTACACAGGTAAGGCTAAAAACTGGTCATTTCCCACTACACAGGTAAGGCTAAAAACTGGCCATTTCCCACTACACAGATAAGGCTAAAAATTGGTCATTTCCCACTACACAGGTAAGGCTAGACACTTTCAATGTCCATCTACACAGGTAAGGCTAGAAATTGATCATGTCCCACTACACAGTTAAAGCTAGAAACTGGCCATGTCGCACTACACAGGTAAGGCTAGAAACTGGCCATATCCCACTACACAGGTAAGGCTAGAAACTGACATTGTCCCACTGTACAGGTAAGGCTAGAAACTGGCAATGTCCCACTGTACAGGTAAGGCTAGAAACTGGTCATGTCCCACTACACAGTTAAAGCTTGAAACATATCATGTCCCACTACACAGTTAAAGCTAGAAACTGGCCATGCCCCACTACACAGGTAAGGCTAGAAAATGGCCATGTCCCACTACACAGTTGAGGCTAGAAACTGATCATGCCCTACTACACAGTTAAAGCTAGAAACTGATCATGTCCAACTACACAGGTAAGGCTAGAAACTGATCATGTCCCATTACACAGGTAAGGCTAGAACTGATTATGTCCCAGTACACAGGTAAGGCTTAAACTGATTATGTCCCACTGTACAGGTAAGGATAGAAACTGATCATGTCCCATTACACAGGTAAGGCTAGAAACTGATCATGTCCCATTACACAGGTAAGGCTAGAACTGATTATGTCCCACTGTACAGGTAAGGCTAGAAACTGGCCATGTCCCACTACACAGTTAAAGCTTGAAACATATCATGTCCCACTACACATGTAATGCTAGAAACTTGCCATGTCCCACTACACAGGTAAGGCTAGAAACTTGCAATGTCCCACTGCACAGGTAAGGCTAGACATGTCCCACTAAACAGCTTAAGCTAGACACTGACATTGTCCCACTACACATGTAAGGCTAGAAATTGATCATGTCCCATTACACAGCTTAAGCTAGAAACCGCTCATGCCCCACTACGCAGGTAAGGCTAAAAACTGGCAATGTTCCACTACACAGGTAAGGCTAGACACTTCCCATGTCCCACTAAACAGGTAAGGCTAGAAACTGGCCAAGTCCCACTACACAGGTAAGGCTAAAAACTGATCATGTCCCGCTACACAGGTTTGGGATCTGGGGGCACATTGGTCTACTTGATATAATTTATAATAAATCATTCAAATAATGTTTATTTAAAACAAAATACATGTTATCATTTTGCGTTAATTCAACGAAAAAGCAACAATGGACGCAAATAATGATTGTCATCCCTTCTAAATAAAAACTTGAACTTGTAATCTATTTGGATTAACGTTGAAATATGGTGCTGATGACATACATATTATGTTTTGAAAATATAAGGATAAAGATATTTTATAAATTTAAAGAAACATACCATCGAAACGCAGGTTTATATTCTTGTAAAGGAAGCAAATATTTGACGCTGATCCTATCTTGCGACTAGCATTTAGCGAATAAGCCAAAAAGATCTCAACACATTACAATCATAACGTTATCATAGCGTGTTTTTTTTTCAATTATAATAAAATTATATTTTTACAATTTATTTTTCTTTTGATTTGTGTATGATGCATCCATTTGTTAATGCATGGTCGTACGTATTCCTGACTCATACATGTATTGATGCTTAATATTTTGTTTTGTCTTACGATCAATAATGATACTTTTATTGGAAAGGAACGCTCATACTAGATAAGATGTTTGGTTGGTCCACTTCCATCACTGCGTCTTTATCTTACGCATTAATCTTGCGAATATTATGATCTTCTTAGAAAGAGGGTTTTAATTAATGAACGTATGGATAAGCACATAACTGTAAACAGGATGTCTTTATGTGTGAGCTCGCAGATATATATGAAGTCATTTAATTTTGTTCAGTCGTTTCAAACATTTGTTTAGTTTTACCGTACAAGAGGCGCCCTGAATGAAGCAATTTGTGACGTCATCGATGTCGAGGCGATGCATATCTGTGCCAAAAGCTCCTATTAGCAATCAGGCAATGTTGGGAACTCTGGGACATCAACGACGCCGTACAGAACGGCGACATGTTGCAGTATAGCAGTATACACATGTAGCTGATTCAGTAAAGCTTCCTAGCTCAATACATCCCCTGCTACCGTTGCTATGACACCACACAAACCGTGCAGGCTCTGACCGTGGATGGCGACGGCTATGTCGACTAGAAGTCATCGTGTTGCTTGTCGTATGTTTAATCACTCTATGTATACTTTGTGGCAGCTGTTTTATAAAATTGATCGCATTTTATCACTTATAATCACTCAATGACACGCGAAAGTATAATGCAAATGGCGTCCAGTTATGCGATCAGAAGGTGCCTGGTTTGATCTTCTCTAGGAGATGAAGACCATTACCAGGCCCGTACTCAGGGGAGGGGGCATGGGGCCCGTCCCCCCCCCCCCCACAGCTGGCTGTCAAGTTAGGATTTTTTTTTAAATAATGGACCTACTGCAATTTTGCTTTCATAAAAAAGGCCCACAGTACACTTCCCCTTAATACAAAAGAGATGTGTTGTATTGTACATGAAAAACAATGCGATTAGCACTATTTTACTCGCAAGTGGAGATAAGCCCCTAAGCAATGTTTTCTTATGGCTTTGTATCCAAATTCCCTATCAGTGTGATCCTGAATGCTTCATCTATAGATGGTTGATGTAACACTTTTTTGATTGGCCAAAAAGGAGAAGCGGCGAATGGAAGCAAACGATACATGAGGTCGTATGCCTGAATATTGCTGACGTTAATATTTTGTGAAAAACAAAAAATGTTAGAAGCAATTAGAGTGGTGATATAGGTAATTATTCATTACTTTGAACCGGCAATTTTCTTTGTCAAAGTTCACGGCTCATAACTTCGCCAAAAATCAATGGACCGGAACGAAAGTCGTACTTCATCCGAAAGTATTGTTGGTAGACTCACACACCAAATATCAGATAAATATCAGCGTTTTTAAAAAACGTCTGGAAAAATAAATGCCGGACAGACTGAAGGACTGGCCAACTGCAATATGCAACTCTACCGAGGGCATAATGATCAGCTTAATATCTGAAAGAAATGCGAAAAAAACTCAGGAAAACGGTTATTATAGTGAAAATTTAAGTCCAATGCCCATAACTTCGCAAAATATCAATGGGCCGGAACGAGTTTCACACCTTAACTTTTGGTCATGTGGGTAGACTCGCATACCAAAAATCAGCTCAATATCTGATACAGTTCCGTAAAAAACCCAACGGAAAACGATTATTATAGAAAAAAAATTCAAGGTCCAATCTTATGCCACAGTTGTTGACAATTTTGCTGGTTTATCTGTGTTGATAGCGGTGAAAGTAAAACTGTAGTAGATGATAAACATTTTATTATGAATTTACTTTGAAACGAAAGAGGGTGCTTAAATTCAAATAGAGAAAATAGTATTATGGTTATATGTTAGTCATACTTTATGATACATTTCTTTACAAAGGTTTTTGATTTTCAAAGTTGCTTTCCTTCTTCATCAAATATCATACATTTCAGAAAATGCTGTTCACTCCAATATTAAGAGCATTAGACTTCAGAAAAGTGCTGATTTACTTGTTATGTTCCATGAATTTATATTACACAATAAGTTTTGTTATGCATAAACATTCACCTTGAAAGGTGCAAAATTAAAAAAATAGGGAGGGAAAACCCCTCCCGCACGAAGACCCCTCCCGCACGGGAAGACCCCTCCCGCACGAAGACCTCTCCCGCACGAAGACCCCTCCCGCAACCTCGCTGGTTGCCCCTCCCCCCCCACCACCAAGTGAAAAATTCCTGCGTACGGCCCTGTTGTCTACTCGCTCATTCAAGGCATCAAACGAAAAGTGTATTAATTTGCTTCATTGTAATCAAACGCCAATAAAAAGCTTTAAACTAACCTAATAAAACATATGCGTACATGTAAGTAGCATTGTTATGGAGAGTCCTGAATAAGCTATAATGTTTTAGGAGAATTGTATAGATGATTTGCTCGTTCAGTGAAATGTTATAGCTCAGAACTCTGTAAGATTTCGATTTCGCTTTCTTTTTCGTGTGATTTATTTTAAAAAACACTTTATATCTGTAAACATGTTATGAATATTGTATTTGTTGCATAAATCCAATTCGCATAACATGTACTCAGTATAAAATATTTATTTACATGCACATTTCATATTTTCATTCATCGATGACGCGCTGAATTTATCAAATATGGTAAAAATATCTTTAAAGTACATCATACATGTTGTGTTTATAGTCTGTGAAATTAAACGTTCGTAGAATTTGATACGATCACATATTTAGCATACAAACTAGCATACTTTATAGGTAAGCTCTCTATTCCATGTTGTCTTTAAGAGGAGTTGAGCTGAAGTATCTTTCCCAAACTTGTTATAGCTCGACATCATTAACCATACTCATAATGTTCTCTTCGTGATCGTTTTTCACTTATTTAATCTATAAAAAGAATAAGTCGGATATAATTTAACATATTTACTCCATTTCAGTATTAAGCTTTATCATTCATCAAAGCACTCTTAAATACAATGAGTCAGATGATAATGTTCGCGAGTTCAGTGCAATTAGTGATATACCTGAGAAGCTGCAAATTCTTTTTACAGAATTTCGAGAGTAAGTTCATATGTTAAAAGCAAATAAACTTACAAATGTAATGAAAAATACATGCCTGCAGTAGGAGACACAAATATAAGTGCATTGTTTAATATACAAAACAGTTTTTAAAGATGAAGCTATTGTGAGTTTTTGATAGGTATCAACTAATTCATGTTCTATCGCCGATGTTGTCTGTCTTTCCATGTTGTAAAATAATAATAAAACTATCATTAAAACGTGACTGTTGATTTACTTCAAATGTTACACATACATTGTTGAAATAAATCACAAAATATAGAAAACAGTACTCAACTCTATGGTTATAATCAATTTTATTTTACAAAATTTTCACAATCTTTACAAGAATAACAATCAGTTCATGACCCGTACTCACCAACCGATCAGTTGACTTCAGTCTTAAAGTAGAGTATACTCTTAGCACTCGAACGTTTCAGAAGTTCTTGAAAGTTAAGGCTAGTGAGATTGTTCAAACAAAAATATAATCACATCATTATTTATGTTGAACAATCTAAATGATAAAGCATCATTTCTAGCCCGAGTATATTCAAACGTTGAAGAATTTATCTTGTTATTAAAGTCTTTTCTATATTGCCAAGTCTTAGATTCTGTTGATTAATACAGGTCCATGTAACAACGGAAGCAAACACACAATACAACTTCTTCACGGGTATCATAAAACTGTATGTTATAAACATAAAAATGAATACACCAAAGCATATACTTCAATTACCAATATTTCAAACTTAAAAGTTAGAGGTAGGTAATACTAAGAACAATTGTTAGAGGTATTTCACCATAAACTTATTTAAACTATAAAAATAACAACGAAATAGTTATTGATATAGTTTATTGAAACATAACAAAGGGCGACAATTTGAAAGGCATTGTGATTCGTCGTTTACAAACCGCAGGCACCTTTAAGAAAAAAAGTAAGACAAACAAAGATTAATTATTTTTATAACAAGATTTTAATTGTTTGCATAGCTGTTTTTTTATAAACGATAAACACAAAATAATGATAACAATTATAATTATATTAACATCAATATTACCTATGAGCACTAAGAATCTTTCAAAAGCAAACCAACTATTTGTTAATTGTGCCATTTGTGTAGGCGAATTAGAGCATGTATCAAGTTTATTAGCAAGAAAATGTAATTCTTTTATGAATATATAATTAACTTAGGTAAAATAACCATAAATGATACATGACTGACAGTTATTATTATATTATATTTTTGTAATGGACTGAAGATGAACCAAATATTATACTTAATTTCTTTCAGCATTGCATTTACTGTAGTTCCCCATGCATTATACTATGTATTCTTTTTTTCACAATTTCAAAGCTTAAGTTCAGAATTGTTCATGGATAAAAAGGTTCAATGGTTTAATGGTTGTATGAGTGATAGTGTAACATTTGACAGGTTTCTGTTAATTATATGTATATAAATGCATGACTGTCACCAGTTATTAATATATTATAAATAGGGTACGCACATTAGCCCTCTGGGACATTAGCCCCTAAGACATTAGCCCCTTCAAAAAAGTGTACGCTAGGACATTAGCCCCCAGGTGTTTTAAAACGTTCATAACTTTTTTTACAGTAAGTATATTTATTCCTTTTTTTATTTCATATGTAAATACATACAGTTATTTATATGTTGAAGTCATATATATTTTCTTTTCAATACATAGATTGTACCACACACACACATTTTAGTGTTTTTTTTCCGTACAATTTCTTTACTTTTCTTTCTTTTATATGGATGGCAAACCTATTATTAATTTATTTAAATTGTGAGATTGTTACCTAATATAATTAGTTTATTTTGTCCTCTCATTTTTGCATTATTTTGTATTGTATAAGGACTATTGAAACCAAAAATGTTATTCGTTTGCATTAAAATGTTGCGTGATAGTTGGAGTGACAAAAAAAAAAAAGAACACGAGCTGTCAGAGGACAGTCGCTCGACAACTCGAGTGCTTGACAGTATAACGTAAGCCATCATGGAGAGGGGGTATAATGTGGGCGTGTGGTCATTTAATAGATGATCTTTAAAAAAATTAAAAATATTATTATTTTGTATTTTTTTCGGGGGGGGGGGGGGTCTGGGGTGTGTGGGGAATGGTTTTGGTGGAGTCCATTGTGGTATGTCAGGTAAGTGTTGTTTTGAGTCAAAGTATGACTCAAATGTGATCATAAATAAAGAAGTTAAGGCAATTTAAGCATATTATTAATTTTACCTTGAGACTCAAGGTCATTCAAAGGTCAAGGTCTTATTGCCAGGTACAGTACCATCATTATAGTAAGAAAGTATTTGAAGTTTGAAAGCAATAGCCTTGATACTTTAAAAGTAAAGTCGATCTAAACACAAAATTTAACAAAATATTCAAAGTAACTAAGACAAAAAAGGGCCATAATTCCATTAAAAAGCCAACCAGAGTTATGCAACTTGCCATGTACAGTCCCCTTATGAAAGTTAGCAAGTTTTCAAATTTTGAAAGCAATAGCTATGATACTTAAGGAGTAAAATGGACCAAAACACAAAAACCAAATGTTCTATTATCTTAGTATAAAAGGGGCCATAATTCTGTCAAAATGCTTGATAGAGTTGTGTGCTGTTGTTTATAGATTGGGATCATGTTGGTTAAGAAGTATGCAAAATATTAAAGCAATATGTCAAGGGACATAGAAAATAATTGAGGTGGTACGCAAACTTTTACATAGATTTATAAATAATATGCATATTCTAAGTGAAAAAGGGCCATACTTCTTACAAAATGCTTGATGCAGCTGTCTGCTCTTGTTTATAGGTTGGGGTCATGTTGGTCAAGAAGTATGCAAAATATTAAAGCAGTTTGTAAAGGGACATAGGAAATAATTGGGGTGGTACGCAAACTTTAACATTTGCACGCTAACGCTTACGCTAACGCCGACGCCGGGGTGAGTAGGATAGCTCCACTATATATATTTCAAATATAATAGTTGAGCTAAAAATGATTTCAATTCAAAAGTTTTATGTCTTTTCATTTATGCATAATCAAAGATTATTGTCAATGCATTTGCATGATGCTTTGGTTGAGTTAAAGGATAAAGTAAAGCAAATAAAATCATTTGTCCCAAAATGCATCTCCTCTGAAGCCCCTGCTGGGATATGAACCCAGACCTCTTTCCTCTGGCCTGGAAAGTATTCTTCTTTGAAATACAAGGGCATGTTAGAAGAAAATGAGCAATTTGCAGACTATTAACCTTCAACAATATTTTATCTGTGGTATTATTTACAAATGCCATGAAGAATATTTTTCACAGGATCTATTTTACACAACATAACAGCATCACATACCACGCCTCTGTGAATCTGCAACACATTACAGCTTAAGTTCATTTTCTTATGATTTTGCCTGGTTCACATATTTTCCATTATTAAAAATTATGTCATTTTCGTTTGAATACAAAAATGAAATATCAATATACTATCAATATACTAAAACTATCAATTTACTAAAACCCCAATATAATAATTTGAATCTTATAAGAAGAAAAAAAATGGTTTCAATATCTCAGTCTGTGAACAATTCTGATTAAAAATATACATTGGCTAGTATCAAACCTGTTAAACACAAGTACAGCATAAATATTTCAAGAGAGGAATTTGCTGTTACATGTAGATCAGATAATGATGGAACATTAATGAAGGGGTCAAAGTTTCCATACAATCATGGGTGGTGGTATTTCATTGTTAAATGTTTTCTATCCTCAATTTGCAATCAAATATACTTTGAATATGTTTGTTCGGTTTAAACACGGTTCTTGTTCTAATAGATGCTGAGCCCATTGCAGAGGTGTATGTAAGAGCAAGGAACAACTCTGCATTGAGATTGATACACTCTCATTAATAATAACACTAGAATAAAAAAATTATCAAAGATACTGACAATACAGATTATGGCTTATGCATAATATCATAACCATACTAACAATCATTTATAATAATAATTATTATTATCAGTTATAAGAAAGTTTTATCCCTGATGGAAGAATGTTGACATACTTTCTACCATTCCTTGTATAAACATTATTAAAAACAACAAAAACAAACAACTGCAACAAAAAACTAATATAAGGTTTAAATTAGTCAATTCTTTTTTAGAATGATTGAGCGATACGTTTTCATCTTTTGTGAAAGATTTACATATACCTAGTTCTTTACTGCAGCATAATTTGTATTAAATTTCTTAAAAACATTTATATGTAAATTAGTTATGATTTTTCACTGACAAATACGTAATATACAAAATGCCAGCACCGACTTAGTTTGGGTAGGCCCAGTTTTCTGGCTCGCTCTAAATGTCGGAAACTGACCACACTGGATGACATAATAGAAATTGTCAGTGTGTTGAGGTACAATAATATTCGCATGGTCATATGTCTGCCTATGCCTAAAATATTTGAAGCTTTCTTTTTCTTCCCATTAATTGCAAAGCTCATCTAGGCCATTGACACACTGCGACTATACTGGGAGTCTGTGTCACATTGATTTTTTTTTAATGTGTTTATGTTTTTAAGCAATCCTTGTAGTGAATGTTGACATTTTTTTAGCAAAGTCTGTCTGAACATTTGCAAAATAAACAACACTTCAGTAATACACAAACCACACAGTAGTTTTGACAGGTTGTTACTTCACTTCAGTAAAACGCAAACCAATAAGTATTGTTGACAGGTTGAACCTTTGCTTCGATAGTAGAAACACCAATAAGCATTTTTGGCGGGTTGATACTTCATTTCAATAATACGCAAACCAAAAGTATTGTTGACAGGTTGATACTTCACTTCATTTATACGCAAACCAAACTGTATTGTTGACAGGTTGTAACTTCACTTCAGTAATACGCACACCAAAATGTTTTGTTGACAGGTTGTAACTTCAGTAACAAGCACTCCAAAAAGTATTGTTGACCGGTTGGTACTTCACTTCAGTAATACGGAAACAAAAAAGTATTGTTGACAGCTTTTTACTAAACTTCAGTAATATGCAAACCAAACAGTATTGTTGACAGGTTGATACTTCACTTCAGTAATACGCAAACAAAAAAGTATTGTTGACAGGTTGTTACTTCACTTCAGTTATACGCAAACCAGAGTATTGATGACAGGTTGTTACTTCAATTTAGTAATACGCAATCCAAAAAGTAAAGTTGAAAGGTTGTTAATTCACTTCAGTAAAACGCAAACCACTAAGTACAGTTGACAGGTTGTTCCTTCATTTCAGTCAGACAAACAACAATTAGCATTGTTGGTGGGTTGTTTCTTCACCTAAGTTATACACAAACCAATTAGTATTTTACGCATATGAGTAATCACATGTTATACCCTTGTCAGGTTTAATTGTCTCAATTTCTTGTGTACAACATATACCAGTTAGTTGTTCTGATACCATCAAATGTTCCAATCCATATAATATGATGTAGAAAGCATGTAATTCGCAAGTACTTGAGCCCATACGCAAATGCAGGTGCTCTACATGATCTAATGTAACCTAGTCCAAAAAGACATTTTTAAAAGGATACCGTGTTGCTTCAGGGAATATTTATTTTCAAACTAATATTCATTAACGTTAGTTTGCTTAAAACTTTAAAAGGAAATAAAACAATACTGACATGCGTTATCTTTGATTAATTCTGATGAAATTAGCTACGAAACTGCGTGTGGTTAAACAAAAACTTAAATAATTTAGAAACAAAAATCGTTTAAATGTTTGGGTTCAACGTCGAATCGGACTTGAACAATGATTAGAATTAACTTATAAATACTTTTCGACAATTGTCCCTGTAGAGCGTTACACAGATGCTTAATCATTATTATTTTTGGATCTTTCGTATAAAAACATACATGGAAACAACAAATTGAGGTTTTACACCCACACACCTTTACCTGCCATAGTTTAAGTTTAGGTTGTTAATGACAAAAATGTTTTAAGAACTGAAAATTCATTTTGTGAAAAATGTTGTTCATAGCTCACGACGTTCTGTTAAACACCATTTTAATGTAGCGTCACTCAACGTTATTTGTGTAAATGATTGAAAGAAGCAGTGACCTTTTCTTTGTTGATAACATTGAAACGTACGTTATTGAAAGAAAAGTTAAAAAGACCACTGTCCCGCTTTTGATAGATTATATGAAAGTTCAATTAATCTTGATAACTTTTATTTTCTATCAATGGTGTCATGTCTTTTGAAAAGAAGACCGAAGTCATTTAGTAACTCTACTTATCACTGAGATAACAGGTCAGTATGTCTTAAAGGGGTCGCTGTGATCCATGATTAAGATTTTCTTTATTAACTTTTCTTTGCGAAATTGCATGTGAGTTTGCAATTTCCGTTAACTGAAATGTGTTTTAAAGATATGCTAATAACTAAGCCTTAGTCTAAGGTCGATGATCTTTGAGCTGGTGGTATTATCAACATATAAGAAATGAATATAGCTCTAACTAACATATTTATAATATAATAAGTTGCTGGGGTGGAGGGGGCTTGGCACCTTGATCTGCTGTTTGCTGGTTGGTTGCTTAATTGAACAGAAAGACGAGTAAAACCAGGTCGCTCGTTTAAAAGTCAAAGACACACTGCACACATGTGTGCTGTTCTTTCAATTAATCCTTCAAACAATATATTCCGGAATATAACTGTTTTTGTATAATGGTACTTAGAAATAAATTGTCACAAAATGCAATAATACCAATAATTTCAATTGTTAATTGTACACAATGTCAAATCTTGTCCGAGAAAGAAACTATTTACGCCAAGACAGAAGGTAGTTTAATTTGGCAGATATGTTTATATGACATCTTAAGGCGACATAGTAAGAGTAGGTTTTAGGTAAACAGGTTGAATGTCAACGTTGAGGTTAAGACCACGTGTTCCGCGTAATATCAAATTAACACTTAACGTTCAAATACATTTTACAGTGAAAAATGTTGACGTGTGCTGCCCAGATTACAATTGTCTAATGCATGCAGGATGAAATTTAAAATAACTTAGCGAAAATTGGGCTCATAATTCCATCAAGTTATGTTGTCATGTTGATGTTTAAAATAACAGAAACAAAAACCAAGTTTTTTCCTGGTTTGTTCACATAATCATATGCTGCCCATTACATTTTAACAATAGGCCTGCAGCCAATCCTTTACATGAGTATATTTCACAATATGAGTGTGAGAGGGTTCGGTATCTCAGTGATAAATTACATGTCCCTCTAATATCATAAATCGTTATTAAACTTCCACCTTTGGCATCTCGATCAATACTTGCTATCTGAACATACAGGACCATTTAGTTAATCTTAACATCTTCATTTGGGAATCTTGTTTCCAATGGAAAAATGAAAGCTTTGATGCTGTTAACGTTTTTCTGTTTGGTATCTGGTAAGTGAATGTAAATGTTCACTAAGTTTAAATATTTGTTTTCTCAACAGTTAACTCATTTTTGTTCTTTTACATATGTTTCTATGTTTTTTGTTGGCATACTTCAGTCATAATTTTAATAAACGATTAACGCCGTAATCAAAATCCAATAAAATAAAAAAGAATAAATTTGCAAGTATTTGACTTTTACTTATGTAACATAAGACCATATAAAATCGATATATTTGCAGTAAATTGATTTTTACATAGTCTGGTTTGCTAAACCTTTTTAATGTGACAGGTTGCTATGGTATTCAATGTTACCAATGCGACTCTCTGAACTATGCCGATTGTCACGTGACACAATGTCCGGGGAAGTCCTGCCAGACAAGATCGATGATGAACGGAATGGGTACGTGTGTAGTTATGATCGTGTGCACCATTCCAACACCATGCGCATATTATAATTTTGAAAATATTTGAGCCTCTCTCTGAGACGCGCTCTGACCGTTTAATTTTTAACCCTTTGCATGCTGGGAAATTTGTCGTCTGCTAAAATGTCGTCTGCTGAATGTCTAAAATTACCATTTTCTTCGTTTATTTTTCAAAGAATACTATCAGAATAGCAAACAGTTTTGATCCTGATGAGACGCCACGTTTTGTGGCGTCTCATCTGGATCCAAAATGTTTGCAAAGGCCTTTACAATTCGGTTCCAGCGCTTAAAGGGTTAAATGCGGATGAAGTGGGTAATAATCTGTACGTTATAAATGAGCACCGAAAGACGGACGGAATGCATGTGCGTAAAGTGTCGTCGCAGATTAGCCTGTACAGTGCGCATTGGTTAATAAGAGACGGCCCTTTCCGCTTGCATGGTATTTTTCGTTTAAGGAAGTCTGTTCTTAGCGAAAATCCAATTCAGGCGTCCCTGATCAGCCGGTGCGCACTGCACATGCTAATCTGTGACGACATTTTGCGCTTTTGCATTAAGCGTCATTTTCCCAGAGTAAGGCTGAACAATATTTATCTGTTTTAAAATTAGAGGTTCCATGGCAAAAACTGCAAATGAACCAAACAAAGTTCATTAATTGTAAAGGCATAGATTATCATTTTTGTTAAATATAAATAAATCAATATATCCGTCACTAATGTTGGATATTCCCAACAAACCCATATATGGCTTTATCGTTGATGACCGGTGTGAATTATTGTATAACTTGGTCAAAGTATGGTAAAGAAATTGTACTTTCAAAGCGCTTAAAGATAATCTTTATGTATGTAACACTGACTAGATCTATGATTATGGGAAATTCAACGTATACAAAAGTTATAATATGGTGTATTATTTAAACGGATTTGTTTCCATTTATTCAGATTTGTTTATGCTGTCGATATCTGCATGCGGAATTGAATTCATTATTTTTTATGTATATCCATTCGTTACTAAATCCGTCTCACCGTAAAGTATCAATAACTCCGCTTGGATACTCATGGAGTTGTAGTTTATAACCCATATGATCAGTATGATTGTGTTATTGACCTATTCAGACAAAAATGTATACTTGTGTTATTTCTTGGCTAGCTAGAGAGAATTGTTTTCCAAAAGCAACAATAGAAGCGCTGTTTTCTATTACAGTTGTTGCTTTGAACATTTTTTTCAACCGTGTTATCTAGAATCACTTTAATTTTGCCTTTCTTTGGGCTTTATATAAACGAGCTGTTAAAAACCAACAGGAAATGTAATTTTGTTTAACCCATTTATGCAAAGCGTCTAGAAAAAAGGCATAGGCAAACAGCGTAGACCAAGCTGAGACACCACATAATGCGGCGTCTCATCTGGGTCTACGCTGTTTGCTTAAAGGAATTTCTGTGAGAAATATTATAAAAAAATATATTTATGATATACACCCCTAATTTTGGAAATAAATTTATCCAATTTAGAAGGATGGGGGAGTCCACTAGGCATAAATGGGTTAATTGGAATTATGTTGAATATTATTCGACATTTGTGTGCCATTCAGTCAGTCACATGTGTGGGGATCCAAACGGCAAGAAGGGCTGCATCGACGAGTTTGGCGCCCAGATTTGCACTTGTACAGACGACAAATGTAACGCACCAAACTTTAACGCCACCTCTAGCGGCGGATACGGAAACTCGGGAAATTCGTGGGGCTCCGGTTTCAATTCGGGAGGCTCCGGAAGCATGAATGGCCAGCAAGGTTCCGGGTCGAACACTTGGGGTAGTTGGGGTAATGGAAATAATGGCGGAAGCGGGTCCGGTTGGGAGAATTGGGGCGGTAACCAGGGTAACGAATGGGGCAAGCAATTCTCTGGTGGTAATGGGAAGGACGGGTTTCACAAATGCGAGAACGGCACGAATTGCTACAACGCTTCCACCACTGGAAGGTTCGTCAGTCTGAATCTCGTGTGTTGCGCAATCTACATTGCAATGTGGTTCTAAAGGCACTTGTTTACAGATTTTCGTATTTAAAAAAAGTCATAACATATGTTTACTTACACATTTATGATATTTCAAATAGTCATTACTAATCATAATAGCAATAAAATAATTTAGTTATCAATCATTTCCGTCCACGGTATTCGAACCCGGGACCTTTGGAAGTAAAAGGTACAGCTGCACCAAGTACACTTTTATATGCACATGCAAAATAATTACCGCTATGATAGTTCTCAAGGTATTTTCCAAATAGTAAAGAAGAAACGTTGCTTACTTTATCATTTTAAGAGTTTCGAATGATTATAATCCATATGTAAGTCGGTATGTTTGACCTTTTTAGTCAGGAGTGTTATAAAAAAGTATATAATATTCTTTATTAAATCCATCACAGTAATTTTAAAATTATCATTTGAATAAACTGTGAACAAGTCCCTTTAAGACACTTGCAACATTTCACGCAGGTATACGGAATATAAAGTTTTCACCGTAGGTGGACATATAAGTGTTTTTATGTTTCTTTGTGTTACGAAATAAAATTAACCAGAAAAATTGTCTCCTAGTACTGTTTCCTTATTTCTTTATTTAAATTAAAATACCATACATTTCGCGTTTTAGGAACTTCATAGCAGTGGAATGAAAAAAGCAGGCTTATGTTACTGTTTATTTTCGGGTTTTGTGTTAGGCAATACATAATAAAATAAGATGCAATATAAACACAACCATTACTTGTATAAACAGACATCATAAAACATTAACCCATTTACGCTTAGCTTCTAGAAAAAAGGCCTTCGCAAACAACGTGGACCCAGATGAGACGCCGCATGATGCGGCGTCTTATCAGCGTCTGCGCTGTTTGCTTAAAGAAATGTCTGTAAGAAATGTTCTAAATATAGAAATAAATATACTAGACATCCTTAATTTTGGAAATCAATTGATACAACTTAGAAGGATGGGATAGTCCACTAGGCATACATGGGTTAAGACGAGAAGATGGTATGTCATTTGCGACTAGCGTTGCTCCCGATTAGACCGCGCAGTCTGGTCAGAACCTACCCCGTCCGACATGAAGTCACGCAATGTTTCGTGGTTTCATTTACGGCCAGCGTAGCTCCTGACCAGACTGTGCGAGTGTGCAGCTAGCTTGTCCTGACCAGACTGTGAGAGTGTGCAGCTAGCTTGTCTGGAGCTCCTGACCATACTGTGCGAGTGTGCAGCTAGCTTGTCTGGAGCTCCCGACCAGACTGTGCGAGTGTGCAGCTAGCTTGTCTGGAGCTCCTGATCAGACTGTGAGAGTGTGCAGCTAGCTTGTCTGGAGCTCCTGATCAGACTGTGAGAGTGTGCAGCTAGCTTGTCTGGAGCTCCTGATCAGACTGTGAGAGTGTGCAGCTAGCTTGTCTGGAGCTCCTGACCAGACTGTGCGAGTGTGCAGCTAGCTTGTCCTGACCAGACTGTGCGAGTGTGCAGCTAGCTTGTCTGGAGCTCCTGACCAGACTGTGCGAGTGTGCAGCTAGCTTGTCCTGACCAGACTGTGCGAGTGTGCAGCTAGCTTGTCTGGAGCTCCTGACCAGACTGTGCGAGTGTGCAGCTAGCTTGTCTGGAGCTCCTGACGTGACTGTTCGAGTGTGCAGCTAGCTTGTCCTGACCAGACTGTGCGAGTGTGCAGCTAGCTTGTCTGGAGCTCCTGACCAGACTGTGCGAGTGTGCAGCTAGCTTGTCCTGAGCAGACTGTGCGAGTGTGCAGCTAGCTTGTCTGGAGCTCCTGACCAGACTGTGCGAGTGTGCAGCTAGCTTGTCTGGAGCTCCTGACCACACTGTGCGAGTGTGCAGCTAGCTTGTCTGGAGCTACACTGGACGCACATAGCATAAGACTTATTTTCGTGTGACGCGGCTTTAATAATACACAGTAGAAGTCATAACGAGTAGGCCTTCACATTATATACACAAGATACAATTGATGTAACGTAGCCTCCTTTAAGCAGCGGTTGATTTATGGCATACATCATACTTTAAAGGGGCCTTTTCACGTTTTGCTAAACGGACAAAATTTAAAAAAAAAATGTTTCAAATTCGCAAATTTTGATTGTAGTTATTATATTTGTGAGGAAACTGTAATACTGCACATGTAGCATGCTCCAATATATACATTATATGCCACGTTTGACGATTTAAAAACGTGAAAATTATAAAGCGTTGCAACGCGAAACGATTGAATAATTTGGAGTGTTGTGTTGTCGTCGTTATATTTTGTGATACTACGAGGATTGCTTATATAAAGTATAAATACCTCAATGATTGTGTGATGAAGGCTGGTCGAGTGGTCTAAGCGATAGACTTTTAATCCATTTACTCCAGGGGTCAGTGGTTCGAGCTCAGTTGAGGGTTATTGTTGTCTTTCTTTAATTGTATTCATGTTTTTTAATGCAGCCTTTTAAATCCAATGCGTACATTTATCAATATAAAGCATTTCATGATAAACTTGAAAACATGCCAACATATGTATAAAGGCCCCTTTCCTTTAATAGTTACGGTAGTCCATATATGAGTCGCGTTCTGAGAAAACTGGGCATAATGCTTGTGCGTAAAGTGTCGTCCCAGATTAGCATGTGCAGTCCGCACAGGCTAATCAGGGACGACACTGTCCGCATTAACTTGAGATCGGTAAGAAGAGACTTCCTTAAAACTAAAAATACCATAAAAGCGGAAAGTGTCGTCCTTGATTAGCCTGTGCGGACTGCACACGCATTAAGCCCAGTTTTCTCATAACACGGCTCATATCATGGTTGTACTTGTTAGAGGCGCTAAAGGTCAAAATAAAGTACATCCAGAACTTTTTATAGCACATAAACTAGAACAGCAAAACTTAGTATCGAGCGAGTCCTCGTTTCGATCATTTTGTTTACATAAAGAACGAGGCTCTCGTCAGGACGTCACACGCATGCGCCCCAAGTATTTAGTTTTATGATAAACATTTGTTCAGTTGAAAAACCTATTGGACGTTTATTTCAGGAATTCTTTTAATAGTGACATATGTGCCGACATTTATTTGAACAAATGTCGAACGTTTGCGTCAATGAACTTGTATTTATTGAATTGAATTGATCAAATGTACATAGAAGTTATACAAAGTTTAATTACTGTTTAAGTTTATTTAAATTATGTTCAGTGAATTAAAGGGCCGTAAACCGTGATTGACGAAAAAAGAAAGGTAATAAAATACCGTATTTTTTTACAATTATTAGTTTATATTGATTAAAATATCGCGACTGGCATATTACATTACTTGAAAAAAGTTCATATTTTCAATATATTCGGTAATAAAATTTCGCGATGTGAAATCGAAAGAACATCGCGAAAATAGGTGACAAAACGATATACACACTATAAATAATGAAAGTAGATTGATCATTTTATCATTTTATATATAAAATATATACAATTCACTACGCATGCACAATTTGCATTTCTGGGTTTATCACGTGACGATGATGATCAATCTACTTGCGTTATTTATAGTAAACTGGTAGTTACTAGTTACCTGGTACATGTACACAGTAAAATTTATTACCTAATATACTGAAAATATGAAAACTTATCAACTTTTTTCAAGTAATGTAATATACCAGTCGTGATATTTTAATCAAAATATTGAGGCTATTTGTTGGATCCGATGGATTATCGATTTTAATTCACGAGTGATCATAGAAAATAATATTTATATATAATATATATTTTCTATGATCACGAGTTAATTAAAATCGATAATCCACAGAATCCAACTAATTTTCTTTTTATTTAATGCATTTTTCACAGTTTATATACATTGTTCAAGATTCTAACACGACACGCGACTTGTTTTCTATAGACAAAGAAGGAAATCAAGTGTGGGTTATTCTGCAATAACTTATGGGCGGAGCTTAATGTTTCAAAAATAGTTCCGAATAAATAAAGAAAATATTGCAGTAAAATGCACGTGCTAAAACTCGCTCTAAAAGAAATTTAATAAATGTAGCATGTATATGAATGTAATGAAACAACAAATTGTATATTTGGTGATAAGTGGCATAACCACGCATACAAAAAATGTTATTTGTTAGGAAACGTAATTCAGAAAACATTTATAGCATGTCAGCTTTTTAGTAGCATCAATAAACGTGACGTCATTAAGTTTCTACCATTGTTGTTTTAAATGAAAGTGACGTCATTTGCAAAATATTTATGAATGAAAATGACGTCATATGTTTGTACAATTCAATGACGTCAATAAATAGTGAACAGTGTAATAAGAAGGGCGGAGTATTGAAAAATATAGTTCACGTCCTAAAGCTTGAACTGAATCAATCAGAATCGTGTTAGAATCGAAATAATATTTTTCAAAGATGGTTTGTTGTCGCATAACCCACAGTAAGTTGTATAGATGCGTGTTATCAAATCACTCGTGCTTCGCACTCGTGATTTAATTCCTACGCATCTATACTCCTTACTGTGGGTTATTCGACAACAAACCATAATAGAAAAATATTATTTCTTAAGTTTAACTAACGAATTTTGCTGGGATAATGACGTCATTTCGTCAAAAAAACACGCTGTAGATCAACAAATTTGACATGGATTTAACGGAAATGAAATAAATCTTTAAAGGTAAATTGTTTATTGTGTAATTGTTTGCATTAATTCAGAAATTATGTTGCTAGTTTTCTTAACCGATCGATACGCGGTCACCGGATGATATTTAACGAAATCGTTCATAAGTAGTCGTCACGAGTAAAACTTCATAAAACTTTTTTTTTGAGGAAATCGTTTAAGAGTAGTCATGACAAGTAGGACTACGTACTACTTATTTAAATAAATCGTTGATAAGTAGACATGAAAAGTAAGGCTACATAGAACGTATTTCATGAATTCGATCGTAAGTAGTCATTACGAATAGGGCTACATAACACGTATTACAAAATTTCGTTCATAACTTGACATGATGAGTCAATCTGAACGCATCGGACAGTGGGCTACACCACACCGTCTCTCTGATGTACGTAGGCGGCCGTCATATTGGATTTGGAACTACTTTAGAAAACAAGATGGCGGCCCCCTCTTAAGGAGGAAAAATTAAAATGTGTGTTTTTAGCTCGTCTTTTTCAAGATAACATTCTGTAAGTAATAATTTAATGTAGATCTGTGAATTCCCACAACGTACTTAAAAACTTGTTAAAATTTTAAGATGCCATTACTGACATACTGATAGGAGTACGTTATAGTATTGACATCGAGTAAATTTAAAAATTAAATCGACTGTTTTCGTTATATTTTGTGAGATACGAGGATTGCTTACATAAACTTGATAAAGTATGAAACACATCACTCATTGTATGAGCATGGGTGGCCGAGTGGTCTAAACGGTAGACTTTTACTCCATGGGGTCAATGGTTCGAGCCCATTTGAGGGTTACTTTTATATTTTTATTCAATTTTATTCTTGTTTTTTTTTATTGCAGCTTTTTAGATCCAATGTTTGCATTTATCAATATAGCATAGAGTCTATAATGAAAAAAATAACTTGGGGAGTTTTTATGTTATAGTTAGATTGTGTGACTTATCAATTTAAAGTATTTAATAACAAACTTCAATACATGTGACGTCTAATCTGTGAAAACGTCCCTTTGAAATTGCTAGTTTTCCTCTTAAATGCCCTTGTATTTTAAGATAGAATACTTTCCTCTCCAGAGGAAAGAGGCATGGGTTTGAATCCCATCGGGGGCTTCAGAGGATGATTCATTTTGAGACAAATGTTAATATTTGCTTTAGTGTATCCCAAAATTAACTTATATTAAATATATAACTGTGAAAGATAATTCAAAATAATGTTTGTTTCTATATACATTGTGATCCATGGACATGAACATTCAATTATGCAAGAAACATGTATGATTTTAGGGAAGAATACGACAGCAAACTTAGAATGAACATTCATTTTAGATTGTTAAGTAACTAAAACTATAAATGTTGTAAAACTTGTGTATGCCGTCCTTGCTTCTGGATAGCAGAACAGTTAAGGCATAAATAATTACTCTTTTTCTTTAGAATCAACATTGATGCATTATTACTAAAGCAAAGTTGAACTTTTTAAAAACTCGAATTGGGAACTGAATTTTTCATGTTCGTTGCTTGCAATTTACCGGTAGTGAACATTATGTTACTGGTGAACAAATGCCTTCTCTCTTTACACTTAACAGGGAGATGGTGTTTTTCAAAAATATCCAGGTTAATTTGTATAAATACTGGGTAAGTACTCGTAACATATTTATACTTTATATACATGTAAGCAATACATTTATGATGATGACATTATGTGTTTCGCTGTAAATTTACAGAGAAAATTTACTACAGCCGCATGTCACCAGAGTTGTTAAAAGGGCATTTAGACAGTATTGTCCCTGACTTTTGCCCATTTTGACATATTCTTATAAACAAGAGGGCCACGATGGCCTTGTATCGCTCCACTGCTGAAAAAAGGCTGAAACAAATATTCTCAGCATGTGCAAATACTTAAATATAGGCCCTATTTGAGCACATGAACACTTTTGTGACCCCTGGGCTGGGTAAAATTTAACCCCAGGGGCATAATTTAATCAAACTTTGTAGAGGACTTCGATACCTCACTACTTACAAAATGATGTAGCCCTTGGTCCTAGAGTTAAGGATAAGAATATGTTAACAGTTTTCACAAAATAAGCAAGATATAAGCGTATAAAATGTTCAATTTTGTGACCCCCCCCGGGGCAGGGTCAAATTTGATCCCAGGGATAAAATTTGAACAAATTTGGTAGAGAACTTTAAGATGTCACTACATACCAAATTTGGTAGCCCTAGGCCCAATGTTTATTGACAAGAAGTTTTTGTAAGCTTTCACAAAAAAAGGCTCCATATAAGCGTATGTTCAATTTTGTGACCCCCAGGGCAGGCTCAAATTTGACCCCAGGGGCATTATTTGAACAAACTTGGTAGAGGACTATAAGATGTCACTACATACCAAATTTGGTAGCCCTTGGCACAATGGTTATGGACAAGAAGTTTTTAAAGTTTTCACAAAAAATTAGCCCTTTATAAGCATATATTCAATTTTGTGAACCCCGGGGCAGTTTCAAATTTGACCCCAGGGTCATAATTTGCACAAACTAAGAAGAGAACTATTACTTGTCGCTACATACCAAATTTGGTAGCCCTATGCCATACAGTTATGGACAAGAAGTTTTTAAAGTTTTCACAAAATAGGCCTTATATAAGCATATGTTCAATGTTGTGATCCTCGGCGCAGGGTCAAACTTGACTCAAGGGGCATAATTTGAACAAACTTGGTAGAGGACTATAAGATGTCATTACATACCAAATTTGGTAGCCCTAGGTCCAATGGCTATGGAAAAGAATATATTTGAAGTTTTCACAAAATAAGCACTTTATAAGCATATATTCAATTTTGTGACCCCCGGGGCAGTTTCAAATTTGACCCCAGGGGCATTATTTGATCAAATTTGGTAGAGGACTATAAGATGTCACTACATACCAAATTTAATATCCCTAGGCCCAATGGATATGGACAAAAGATGTTTAAGGTTTTTACAAAATAAGCAATTTATAAGCATATATTCAATTTTGTGACCCCCAGGACAGGGTCAAACTTGACCCCAGGGGCATAATTTGAACAAACTTGGTAGAGGACTTTATATGACACTACATTCCAAATTTGGTAGCCCTAGGCCCAATGGATGGACAAGAAATTTTTTTAATTTTTACAAAATAGGCCTTATATAAGCATATGTTCAATGTTGTGACCCTCGGGGCAGGGTCAAACTTGACCCCAGGGGCATAATTTGAACAAACTTGGTAGAGGACTATAAGATGCCACTACATACCAAATTTGGTAGCCCTAGGCGCAATGGTTATGGACGAGATTTGTAAAGTTTTCACAAAATAGACCCTATATACGCATATGTTTAATTTTGTGACCCCCGGGGCAGTGTCAAATTTGACCCCAGGGGCATAATTTGAACAAATTTGGTAGAGGACTATTTGATGTCTCTACATACCAAATTTGATAGCCCTAAGCCCTATGGTTATCGACAAGGAGATTTTGAAAGTTTGCACAAAATAGGCCTTAAAGAAGCAATTTTCAAATTTGTGACCCCCGGGGCAGGGTCAAATTTGACCCAGGGGCATAATTTGAACACATTTGGCCAGTGGAACTTAAAACTGATTCTTTGTTTAGCGTGCAAAGGGGATGGAGGAACATTTGTTGGTGCCTTTTAAAAAAGATGTTTCATTGTGTGGAAAATTGAGTTTAAAATGTATACATAATGCCTAATATGTGGCAAATTCCAACAATGTCTGTGGTTTTTCATGTAAAAACAAGAGATGTGTTAGTCAGAAACATAATGCCCCCTATTGCGCCGCTTTGAAGCCGTATATTTGACCCTTAAGGATGACCTTGACCGTTCAGTACTCAAAATATGCAGCTCCACGAGATACACATGTATGCCAAAAAATCAAGTTGCTATCTTCAATATTGCAAAAGTTATAGGAAATGTTTAAGTTTTCGGACAGACAGTTAACACATATAAGTTGGTTTTACAAATTCACTGAGTGTAAACATTGGGCACTTATATAGCTCAAAGTGACATGGAAACAAATTCTTGTGTTCTGATTTACATACATGTATTTACACTTGCAAAATTCAAAGTAAAGAATGGTAATTGTTCTCTTATTGCCAACAACTGCATAAATCTTAACATTGTAAACTGGTTGTTTTGTCTTTATTACTACTTTTGTACATTCTTTTGTATTGCCCTCTTTATATTAACTTTCAACATATATATTATATCCAGTTATTGTAGATATCAGATGTTTTGTGATGTAAATGTGTAGGGTTCTTGTTACTTGTCACACCCATTTCCATTTCATAATGCCTTAACACTGATATAGGATATTAGTGATTTTTGATTATTGTATTTATGTAAACTTATTCTTTATGCTGATTAAAGTGTCATCCTTTATTTTCACAAAGATCCTAGTATCCTCAGAAGTGTTTTTTGTAAAGAATTTGAAAATTGTATTAAATGGTTAGTGGATAACAAATTGTCTTTACGCCTTGGAAAAAATGAATGTATAGTGTTTGGTTCCAAAAGGAAATTATCTAAACTTCATATTTTTTATGTAAAATGTAATGATCACACTATTGTTTCTCAATCATCTGTTGAACATCTTGGTTCAATATTCAACACTGATCTTTCTGCTACATCTATTGTTAATAATATTATTAAAAAGGTGAACTCAAGAATAAGATTCTTCAGGGGCGTAGCTAGCATTTTTTGAGCTGTAGGCCCAAATATGTTACATAAAAATAGGGTGTGTGTGCGGGGGTCCTCCTCCGGAAATTGTTTAAATCCTATAACGCCTGTGGTGAGATTTAAAGCATATCTAGACAAATAATAAGGTTAAAAATATATAAGACTTTGGCCTGTATTTCTTTGATATTTTATTGTTTTGTCTCAATGTCAGAGAACTAAATTTTACTGTATTATCTTTTTACCAGAGAACTAAATTTTAAAACAATATGGAACAGAGACCCATTTAAAATTGTAACACTCACTTATTCACAAGTCAAACCTTGGGAATTCTTTCCAATAATACTGTCTGCACGTCTATACAGAAAGAAGTAGAGTTGATAATTGGAAGATATGTCCTTTGAACAAGACCAGAATCCATTGCCTGAGGATCATGTCAATATGAAATGCAAATTTCTTACACCTCACCACCTTCAGGGTCAACATTTTAATGCGTTTTTCGAGTTGAAGCAATTTTAATTTTCTCATGTTTCCAAACAAAATTGTAGGCCCGGGCCTGCTGTGCCTAATAGCATCTACACCCCTGTTCTTGTATAGACAAAACCACTGTTCAAATATGGAATTAAGAAAATTGTTATGTAACTCATTGGTTAAATGCCATTTTGACTATGCTAGCTCTTCATAGTACAATGGTATTAGTAAACAGTTAAAAAGAAGATTACAAGTTGTATAGAATAAAGTTGTTAAATTTATTCATGGATATGACTCTAGAACATCTTTGAAAGTTAAAGTTTTTAGTAGTATTGGTTGGTTAAATGTTCAAAACAGAGTTATGCAAATAACACTCAACCATGTTTATAAAATTGTTAACAAGAAATGTCCTCCTAACATGACCTTTTTGTATAATAATTTTAGTTTAGTGTCTAATATACATAGTGATAACAGTAGACATAGTAAAGATAACTTTTATTTACCTCAATGTCCTCAAGTGAATGGTTTTACCAGCACTACTAACCGGTATATATATATATATATATATATTACTGTTGTTAAAAAAGTCATCAATAAAGTATTTGTACGTACATTTAAATGTGATGACAAGATAGTAGTATACATTGTGTAACTAATGCTCTCTAATAATATATGCTAATTACTATTTGATCTCAAGACTATAGTCTCAAGTTTAAATTAATGATATTTTTATGCGTATTAATGCCACCATTTTTGTACATTTTCCACCCATCTATAGGGCCCCATTGGAAATAAGTTGCAAACCTTTCATGGGACATCCTGTGGTATACATATCATGTCTTGATTTCAACATCTTGTAACTACTTGTTATTTCAGATCTCTGCCAAATACACTGACTATTTACTTGTAACTGAATATAAATGATTAACTTTGAATGTGATATTCAAAATGTGATATATCAATGCATTGTGATCCAAAACCTGTGATAATTGTTTTCCAATTGTTAAATGTTGTAAATTGACTGTATTGTATGATCTGTACTTGTATGACATGTATATAAATATGCATGAATAAATCAATATTTAGAAAAGTGTGACTGACACTGTTTCCAGACATATTACAGTTAAATTACTTCATGTCAGTAATGGCAGTCAGGGATGGAAAATATCTTTTTACAATTGTTGCCTGCACTGTCGACCATATTTAGTGTTTTTGTTTCCCATCTAAAGATTACCGAACCAAAACCATGGGCATGCCTGTGATAAGTATCTTAAAGTTTCTTAAAAGATAAATAATATAAATTTTAACAACACCACTGCTCAGTTTTAACATTTCCAATACAGTATGTCTTATTTTGAGAGGCCATTCTGAATTGAGTTCATTTCCAAGGGCAAAGTTAATATATTAATATTACCAAACTGAACATTGTTACACTGTCCCTAATTTTAATGGCACTGGATTGTTTAAGGCTTTGAAAAGCTAGTTGCCTCGCCGGGATAACAACATCTGGAATTAAAATGCCTAGGATAAAATATAAACAATATCTGCCAGAAGTACTGTATGGTTGCCATAATCAAATGTACAGAAAGAATTGTTTTTCAAATTCAATCAAGCCCCACTCATTCCATTCCATGAAACCTTTCAGGTGTCTAAATACTGATAATAGCCCCACTGAGGGCTGTATGGCTATGGTCCATATACAGTTTGTGACTGCCTGGCTGGTCACTATAATGGCATTGGGACCAACGTGGAGTTTACTATTTCTTATATTACACCAAAGAGTTTTTTCTGTAACACTGTACAGTGTTGTACGATTGTTTATGGTATAGAACATAAATATTGATTAAATCTCAAAGTGTGTCGCCTGCAGCCGAACATCAGCAGTGTTGCAATGATTATAATTTAGGAAATACTGATTCTTTTAAGTTTGAATAATGTTGCTGTTTTCACTTCAATAAACAACTAATTGGCTTTCTTAACATTTTATTAAAATTTGAATATTTTGCATGCAATAATATCTAATTTCAAACAATAACATTAATGAATATTCTATTATATTATTCCTTAAAGATATTGGTCCTTATATATCTATATTATCAGTTGATTTAGTGCAAATTTATTGGTGTGTAACCCGAACTATATTTTCGGTGTAATATCTTCCGCCTAGAGGCGTTAGACATATCCTTCCACCAAATACACCCGAGAGACGATCGCCGATATGGCGGAATTGTCCGAGGTGTCCCGATTGATGATGAGTATGTCTGTATAACATTTATTTAAAGAATTATTTATGAAGTACACTAAGTCATAACGAATAGGGCAACATAAACCGTATTTCGTTCATATGTGTTCACGGCGAGTAAGTGTACATAACACGTATTTTATAAAGAATTCGATTATAGGTAGTAATTCCGAATATGGCTACATTGCACGTTTTTTTTTAAAGAATTCGTCCGTAAATAGTAATGACGAGTAAGGCTACAAACCACGTGTTTCATTCATTTGTCAGTGAGTGGTTAGACGAGTAGTTTTAAATAAAACATAGTTAAATAATTTGAGAGTAAGCAGTCATGACGAGTAGGGCTACATAACACGAATTTGAAGAATTCGTTCATAAATAGTCATGACGGGTAGAGCTTTATACAATGTATTAAAAGAAATGAGATTGTTTTATAGTACATGTTATAGAACAGCAAAAGAGAATTTTTAATAGGAGATAAACTAGAACAGTAAATGATAACGTTTTATAGTACATTAAAAAGAACAGCAAAGTAGAATTTTTTATAGTACCTATACTAGAACAGCAAATGCTGCAGTATTTAAGAAATCGCTCTCTTGCGCAGGAGCAAAGGTACAAAAGGAATTTTATAACAAAATGAGCGGATCAAAACGTGTTGCTGTTGTAAGTAGTGTTTAGCATTTTACCAAATTGTCATTCAAAGTCACAGTTAACGTACACTGATTATTTATAAACTTATTACTTTATATCACTTGTTTATTGAATTGTCTAATTAAATTCTTCCATTTTAATTATTTTTATGAAATACTTTCTTTTAATTTATTGTATTTATGCAACGGTACGTTATTAGACACAAGCAGGGGGGTGTATCAAGGGGTAACTATGTCGGTCGGTAAGGTTGTAAGCATACGTTTATGGAGCGAACAACATTTTTAAAGCGATTCAATTGACACTTAATAAGTTATCAACATTTAGTATAGATGCACATTACATTTTTTCATCCCTAGTGATTGACATCTTTATGAGAAATTTGTCATTGAACATATGTGGCAAATAAGTGCGTGTTTTTCGTCATCGTCGTGAAAAGCTATTCTTCGACAAGTATGTCTTACGTGTGCCCACTTTCGAATTTACCGTTTCGAGTAAGATTAAAGAAGCACCGCCACACAAGCAGACATGGCTTAAAGATAACACGCACCTAAAATGGAAACCAATTTATCGTGCAGTTTTATTAACCATATGTGTGCGATGTTTGCCCTTGTGCACCATCATATATTGATGAAATTACTAACACTAGTATCGTTATGTTCGGAAAATGCTGCTGCCAAAACGTTCACTAAACAAGTTACATACAATTATGTATTTAAAAAGCCATGGTTTGATATTAAATGTTAACACGCGCAAAGTGATATTTGAAGCCAAATACCGATATAAATGCGATCGATTACCGCCGAGTTTTGAATCGCTAAATACGCCTTTTCAAAGCATAAATTGTAATGCTGAAACGGCTGAAATCAATCAGTTAAACTTTCATATCGTAATAAACGAACCTGTCCTGTACAACACGCAGGAATTTAACACGCCTTTTATCGATGCCGACACTGAAGCGAATATTCAACGCTTAAAAAATCAAATGCAGCTGGGCCATGTAATAACATGCTAAATTGATATTTGCAATTTACTAAACACATGTTTCTACCTATTTATGTCAAGTTGTTCAACATGCTATTCGATACTGCTCATATTCCTTATGTGTGGCTTGAAGGCACAATCTACGCTATTTACAAAAGTAAAGGGGGCAGCTGCAACCCTTATAACATAATTAAGTTGCTTTGGAAACTCTCAACATCAGTTGTAAATGAGGGGCTTAACACATGTTTGGAAGCAAGTAGATTTAAGACGACAATTAGCTAGGATTAAAAAAATGCATTAGTGTATGGACCACATATTTGTTAATCAATCTCTAACTGAAACCCTACACATAGACAAAACATCAATATTAATAAAGTTAAACGTGTACTTAGCAATCAAATCATTCAACAATGGCATGCAATTCAATATACATGTACTTACAAACATATACGTTATAACTTCAGGTTTCTTGTTAAATATTACTAAACGAATAATCATTTTACAAATAACATAAAAAATATGTTTTAATTTGATAATTAAAAAACCCAACCAACAATGAGTCTTTTACATGTATAGTGTGCCAGGAAATATATCGTTCTTTGTTGTTGTAATTTTTTGTCTGGTTGCTGTTCTTGTACATGTATTTTGACTGTACCCCGTAAACCGTAAAGCACAGTGCTTTTTAAATATTTTATCATACCGCTACATTGATATCTGTCTTATGTAACGTTGAATGATATATAGTTTTTTTTATATCAGTTCAGCGGGAAGTTGTTATATCAGTCAATGTTTGGAGGTAATTCATATTACTCAGAATGAACTTTAAAGTAATCATATTTAGTAAAATAGAATCAGAATCAAATTAACAAACACTTGATACCAAGATGTTGTATATTTTATATACAAAAATCAACATAAGAAGCAAAGAAACAACAACACAACAACACAAATATAAAGCGCAAGTACTCATGATGTGATTATTAAAATTTTATTATAGAATCATAATTATATATTCCCATAATAAATGCAGCGTCGTAGCGATTATTTTTTCACAATTTCTTATAAAATGGGGGACGTAGAGGTATAATAACCATAAAAATAGATTACTGCCTGATCGTTTTGTAATATATCAGGCTCGGCACGAATCAAATAACGGCTCGGCAAGCCTCGCCATTAATTTTATTCTAAGCCTCGCCTGATATATCACATAACAATCAGGCAGTAATCGTTTAGTCTCTATGTATAACTAAATGTATATTGTTCATCTTAATGCATACCTGTATGCATGATATGTGAATAAAGTTATGTTGTGTTCTGTTCATTTGTTTATTTAATTTTAGGTGACGGGGTCGAACAAAGGTATAGGCGTCGCTATTGTTCGCGGTCTCTGTAAACAATTTAAGGGCGACGTCATCTTAACCGGTAAGTTTAAAATGCAAGTACAGTGTATTATTATTAGCATATACTACTTATAAACACTAGAAGTATGAATTGCAATTTGATGTTTAGTTTTTGCAGATATTTTTTACGATAAATTTTCAATATACACTCTTAATTGACCGACATGTAACGTAAAGTTAAATCGACTTAAGACTGAGAGGTTCTTGGTTAAATTCCCAGCCAGGGATCATTTAAGTATCTCTTCATATACTATAAGAACTTATACTTCCCGGGCAACATGCTCAGGAGTACCTCTGGGATCACATGGCTTTTAAAGAATCGAGCAAAAATAAATTGACTTATACTAAATCAGTTGACAATTGCATGGTTTACAGATCACGTCTGAGCTTTGTTTGGTTCTAGTTTCCTCGAGTTATTTCGGAAAAGAAACATAATACTAGTAATTTTTATGCTTTACTTACATATTAGTTAAGTATTCTTTTTAAAACTATAGTTAACATGCCATTACCATGTATTCAACATTGTAGCCCGAAACGAGGGAAATGGTAAAGAAGCGATTAAGAAACTGAACGCAGAAGGCCTGAAGCCCGTGTTCCACCAACTTGATATCACAGACGTCGCCAGCGTTCAGCGCTTGCGTGACTTTCTCCAGAAAAACTACGGTGGCCTTGACGTTCTCGTGAATAACGCGGCCATAGCTTACAAGGTCAGGACAGAACATTTCATAGTTTTATTATTTACCCCCTTTAAGCGGGTTTTATGAATGCGATCCGTCCGCATGTACATTATATTTTCTTGTCAGCTCCATATGTTATCTTCAATATCATTTGAAGTATTTTAATGGAACTTGGCTTCAATTATTAGGAAATTAAGACCATGTGCAGGAAGCAAAGTCAGTCGTGAAGTCTCCAAATAAATATTCGAGACTTTGCCTTGTAAAATATATGTGGCTTTGTTTTAAACAAACATAGAATTCTCCTTATTTTATATATTGCTGTTGCAGAATGCCGCCACAGAACCCTTTTCCGAGCAGGCTGAGGTCACCATGGCAACCAATTTTTGGGGAACGTTAAACGCCTGCAACGTTCTGTTTCCGATACTAAGGCCGCATGCCAGGTAAATTAATAGGTAGCTTATATATGCGTTAGTCAGTTATGTGATAAATTCGCTATTAAGACAGTATATTCATGATAAGTTATCAATATTTATATCTTAGCGTTAAAAACGATGTTCTTAATCCGGCAAAATATATAATTCATCGCTAACAAAAATAAGACATATTTAATGTGCGTATTTCGATGATAATGAGGTTCTTCTGAGTCTGAAGCTGTGTTATGTGTGCACCCGGATTGTGTTCTGGCACTCCTACATAATCAACTTACTACAATCACGGACGTTAAGGCGAACTTTAAGTATAGCTGAACTATGCAGGTATTTAGGTTTTACTGAAGGATTGTCGATAAGGTGAGGATTTGTGTTGTGTTGTGGGGGGAGGGGGTAGCCTGAGTACCCGGAGGAAACCACGTCTGTCCGGTATGGTGACCAACAACTAAACTTACATGCTCACGGGAACAACGCGTGTAACAACCACTGCGCTAACCGGACTACGAGACCTATTTGTATTCGTGTATTTAAGCTGTGCCGCATTGATACTACAGAATCATTTCGTTAGTTTTGGTTATCAATAATATACCATGAATTCATACATGTGCTACTTAAAGTATCACTGTTAAAGTTTCAAGCTTACCGGTAAATTCTTGTATGTACAAAACTACAGCTATATAGAGAATATTTGTTTACAAAGCGCTGCTCACAAAGCCTTTCGGATTTTTGCCGAGGACATTTAATTATCCCGTTTGATTGTTTACTGGTAACATATATTGTTAAGCTTTGAATGTGTATTTTGCACAGGAGTTTTAATATGCGGTTGTATGTAAAAGTATTCCACCTATTTTTCAATTGTGCAAAAGTATTTTTTACCTGGACATTGCATAGTTTTCAAGTAAACCATAACACTTAAAAGAATTGATCTATTTTAATCTTAATATATCTATCTGAATACCGTTTCCTTCTAAAACATGTATTTTTTTTATATCTGCCATACGTCCTCGATTCATACCATAAATTCAAAACAACTGTCTGATTTTATAAAACCACTTAACATTTCTATTTTAATGTCCAGAACGTTACCTACAAGAAATGATTGATACATTTTTACTGACCACTTCCTTAACGTGTGTTTCCCGCTTAAAGCTACATGATACTCCAATACATTTGCTCCATCTCAAAATTTACTTGAACGGTTTTATGAGACCGACATAAATGTCTACAGCTGATTTACCTCACTTTTTGAAGGGACGTGTGCACATATTTTGACATAAGTATAGTTCGTCATAAAATGTTTAAATTGATAAACGTAAACATCGGTATTCAAGGGCTCCAATATATAACAGAAAACGATTGAAGAAAGAAAAAACAATGTTTTAGGGTCGTAAACATTTCGAGTCGAGGAGGGTCCAGAGCGGCATCAAACTGTAGCCAAGAACTGCAGAAACGGTTTCTGGACACGGACCTGAGCGTGGCGAAAATTGAACAACTCATGAAGGACTTTGTCGCGTAAGTTTATCATATATGGCTTTTAGCCACTAACAACAGCTTTTGACAATTTACTTCTGGTCAGTTGCTGGTCATACATACTCAAATTCAATGAACATTTCGTAAATAAAGTTAACCCATAAAAAATCGATTTAGCAATAGCCAAAATTTCAACGCTAGATGTGTACTGGTAACATAGATTTAATAAAATACAAAATTCTCGTTTTTATTTGTGTTTGTCACAATATATTCCATGTGAATATTTCCGCGACGATATTCGAACATTCACGAGCAAATGCGAGATTGGCTTCGGGCAGCTCATTAGAACTACGTCCTGCTTCCGACGCTGCTCGAAGCATTTCTCTCATTTGCTTAAAGGATTGCTCAAGTTCCTTGCAGTAAAAATAATTCCTCCAAAACTACGTCAAACTTAACAATTGAAAGTTGTTCGGATAAATGAAAATTTATTCTATTATATATCTTAGAAGCGAACATTGATAAATGAAGTAAGCTCGTGCACGTGGTTAATTTCTTAAATTGGAATATGTTATAAAAAGATAAACTACACACTATTAACTTATTTGAGACACTTTCCGAGAACGATTCTTAGGTAGAACTTTGTAGTGGCTATGAAAACGATAGTTTGAACGTATGCAATTTAAGGCAGGTCCGTCCTATAATTTGTTTTATCTGATAATCAAACTTGGTGACCATGTGTGTTATCAAAATATGTCAGCAAAGTATAAAAACTGTCATTTCGCGCATACACCTCTGAATTAAGGCATTTACTAATACACAAAATACATGTGTATTGGCAAAAATATTCTTGTCTGCCCTAAAACTAGTTGTAATGGTATCATAAAGAGAATTGTTTTCCACATGTGTGGGCCGTAAAGCTTTAAAAAGTTCGAGAAACAGTCAGAGGATCTGAATGTCGTCTGAATTGACCAGAACTTAAAAAAATAAAATTGTCCGCTTTCTTTTTTGAATAGTTTTAATATTGTCCTTAAGACCTTCGCTGTATCAATAATTTTACTACACATTAATATATCCAATTTAATGTTTACAATACGTTTAAAAGGATGTATTTTTTGACACTATGGAAGTCTTGTAATAAAGAGTCTTTTTTTATTCTGGTATGAAACAAGTTAAGGAATGCAGACACGCATTTTGTTGTTATTTTTTTATTATATCCGATGCCTGTCTGGAACATTTTGGTGTATTTGATTGGAGCTTAAGATTACACGTGAACTTTTGGAGCTGCGTTAACTGCGGAATTTGTTTTAAGACTTTAACTGCAAAAACCCTGCTTTTTCCGTTGTCTCATTTCACGCGAAAGTTATTCACTTAAACACAATAAATTTTTTATATAATTATTTATTTAAATTTAAATTTCAATTGCCATCAGAGTACATAATCATTTTTATTGACACCACATTTGCAAAATCATAAAACGATTACACAATCTGATATAAAGTAAAGATAATAAAAAATTGTTGTGTCATGGTAACAAATTGGTAATGGATTTAGCAGAATCTTACCTTAAATAACTGCGACTCTCCAATCAAATACTACAGATCTGCGAAAGCCGGGAACGTCAAGGCAAAGGGCTGGCCAGAGCACGCATATGGCATAAGCAAGATCGGGGTCACTTTGATGACGATTGTCCAACAACGACAGCTCAATTCTGATAAACGATCGGACATTGTGGTTAATTCGGTAAGACGACCGGACATTGTGCTTAATTCGGTAAGACGACCGTACATTGTGGTCGATTCAGTTGATCTGAGTTACCATTGGTTGCAACCACTCTATTCACGTCAAACCTTATTTTCAACCAATTGTTTAGCACATTCAATATAAAGAAGTGAAACTCCAGCTGCTGGAGCAGTATTGAAATCTTATTACAAACAATTAGTTGGTCCTTTATTTATGGCAAGTGACCGATTGCCGAAACAGTACAAAACAGCACAATACAGCACAATACAAAACAACATAAACACAAAGCTAATAAATACATGCACATTTGTTAATTAAAAGCCAATTGAAGTCGACTTTTATTAGACAATAAACGAGGACATTCGAATACATTTAATGCATGCGCATTCACTGGATTGTAGATATGAGAAATATGTTAAATTTCATTGTTTTTGAGGGAACGACACAATTCAGAGACTTTTTAAGTATTACATTTTATGTTCGATTGCATCATGTTTATTAAGCGAGATTTATTTATTTTTTAATACTCGAAGTCACGTGCGAACAAAGTTTACTCAAAAGCCAAACAATGCAATAAAAAAATAATTAAATATTGGATAATACATTCTTAAAATATTCATAATCAATTGAATATATAGTACACAGCATCATATAGATGTAGAATAAGAATCTCATAATGCCAAGGAATTTGTTACTAAAAAGAAAAGAACCGACTGACAAGAAGTACTTTATAATCAAACTAGTTATATGATTGTCGAAATACAGACAACAATATATAGTGTTAATGGAGTTAACAAATAACACATTTGCATTAAAAAGTGAGAGACATGCTTCATGCTGTTGGTTAAGTTCTAAGACAAACTAATATTTTTGAAATATGCAATATGCTGTCATAGTTGTGAAATGGTAACTGCAAACTATCTAAACATGAATTGTAGCCTACAAACATAAACTTAACTCTCAATATCGAATGTTTATGTCAAATGGTGCCTGAGGCCGTCTTTTAGTGAACTGGACAGCAGCAAGTGTTTTTTTTTCATGCTGCCAGTCTGACAGAGGCACTGGTCTGACTCGCCAATCCTGAATATGGTGAACATGTGGTAGTTCATGCGGTTGTGGCTTGTCCGCAGCCGAATATTTGGACCTGCTCGGATCTTGAGAGCAGAAGGTTTGGGTCGTTCCTGTGGTATCCTGCATGCAGCTGTTTCTTTGACTTGATGGCGGTCTTGGCTTTTTGGAACCGTCATTCTGCTTTTTTGCAAATGCTATCCTTTGCCAGAGTGTCTTCGGCTTTATTACCAAGTATGTAAGAGTGAGAAGGGACCCATTTCAGCACGACAGTTTTGCAGTGTATAGAAAGCATAAGTAAATGGACAGTTCGTTCATCAATTGTTCGTCTCTGGCAGTGTCAAGCGCCTGCATGACTAACTTTGAAACATTTAACTTTGTTGGAGGACAGTGTGCTGAGGTCAATACGAGCTTTACCTTATTTGAGCGCTACTGCTTTAGACCTAAAATTGGTGGAGTAAAGGAAAGTAGCGAGGGATCTTTTCTCCCTCTTACCTGATGCAGATTCTGGCTTCACTTCGTCTGACAGCCTAGTTGGAAGACCCGTCAGTGAAGGTGTGCGTCCAGTGGTGAGTGATATGCGTTCGCATATCGCTCCAGCCTGGGTGTTCCAAGTACAGGGAGATTTCTTTGGAGACATGATGAAGCGTCCTCTCTTCAGTGTTCGGTTTGTAAGTTTTCTCATTCTTTCTCTCATATGATGTGTGGCAGTCGTTTGAACTGTGTTTCTCGGGTGAGGCTGTCCCTTCTGTACCTAGATGTAGAAGAATCTCCTTGGTGATTTAATCTATCCCTGGGGATTTTATTGTATGCAGGCTTTGAGTTTATTAGTTAGAATGTACTCGAATTCAATGTGCTATGATGTTGTTTTTGATAGCATAAATACTCCTCGCGTGTGTCTTTCTTTTCTTTCAAGCTTGAAGGTAACTTCTGATGGCTAACCGGTGGTTTGGATTCAGATGCGTTTTTTTATGCAAACTACATTAACTGCAATGAATTGAAGAATTGAATTGAAGAATGTTTAATTGTCGATTTATCTCTCGAGTGGTGTGTGTACTTTCTTGGTCAATCGTTGTAACTTTACGCCTCCATAGCCTGGCTCTTTAGAGCGAGAAGGGATGACTTCGGTACATCTGATTGGATTCCTTTGAGGCGCGGGACTCTATCAGCGAGGTAGGGAACTGCACAGGCCAAACACCATCCCGCAAAGCTCTATGGCTGTCATTGGAATGCATATCGTTGCACCGTCGTTATGCGCACTTTAGCCAAGTGTATCCGACTTCAGAAGTGGTTTATTTTCCTACTTTTCCATGTCGTATTGGACTTACCGGTAAAGGCTTTAGAGTATGTTGAGCCCATCCCGCCCTTGTTTTTGTCTGTCTGAGTGATCTTGTTAATAACTCGTGACCTCGAGGAGAGGTTAAGAGTCTGTCCTCTACAATTCAACTGTCTATCTGTTAGGAGTTTACACTTCCATTGGAATAGCTCTCGGGGTAACAGAGGCACTCACACTACACCATGTTAAGAAATCAGCAGTGTGGGAGATTCTTAAGATATTAAATCGTTGGTGCGGAATGTAGCCAAAGAAGGGAGGGAAGGGTGCGGAGTACCTTAAGGAAACGCCTTCTTACTGGTATAGTTACCGACGAACAAACTTAAAGTGCGTGAATTTAGCTTGTTATCATAGTTTATTTTTTTACAAACTAAACGTGTTTTTATTTCAGTGCTGTCCGGGATACGTGGCTACCGATTTGAGCAGCTTTAACGGTGAAAAAACAACCGACGAAGGTAACAACTACATCATCGTAATAACGCTCATATAATTATGTTTGGCATTGTTCGACAGGGTTCTCATCGCAATACGCGGAATATTATAAGCACCCCCATTGCAAAGTATGGGGTATTGCTAATATATTAAAGGTCATTAGCTTAATTATTGATTAACTATAATATTCGTCGGATACTAATAATCGATGTCCTCACACCCCAAAAAGTAATTAATATACGAAAAGTGCTGCATGTATATTCGAAATATATATCCAATGCATGACATAATGCTTAAGCAGGGGGGGGGGAAGGGTTACATGGAAGAATTTGTGGTTATGATCCAACAAATATACCTGATTGAGAAATCCACGAAATTTAAATTCAAGGAAAATATTTGAAATCACAATAGTTACCAACTTTTTTTTCAGCTCAGTACTTTTTTCGTATTTTATAATTATTGTATGTTTTATTTTAGCCTCGCTCTTTGAAAATGGGTTTTAATGCATGTGCGTAAAGTTCGTCTCAGATTAGCCTGTGCAGTCCCCACAGATTAATCATTGAAGACACTTTCCGCTTAATGATATTTATCGTTTAAAGAAAGTATCTTTATCAAAAATCCACTATAGGCGGAAAGTGTCCCGGATTAGCCCTTGCGGTCTGCACAGGCTTATACGGGACGACTTTTTACGAACATGCCTTAATCCCCCCCCCCATTAACAGAGCAATTATCATTTTACATTCAAAACCCTGTCAACCATTTCAGGTGCAGATACTACTCTATATCTCGCGTTGTTGCCACCAAACGCAGCCTCCCCAAAGGGCGCGTTCGTTTGTGAGCGGAATATCACGAAGTTCTTGTAAGTGGGGAGAAATGAAAAGACAATACGAGGGAACCTCCCCTGTTAAGTTTTCGCCACTCAAACTTTAGAAAACTTTGGCAATCTGAACAGCATAATTTTGATTTTGAAAGATTTTCTCACAATATTTTAAAGTTTTGACTGTTAGAGAAACCGTATCCAAGCTTGTCAGAATTTATGTACATTAAATGTATATTTCACGTTGTCATTGCGTTTAAATTTATTATATAAAAAATGAAAAATAGTCTTCAAACATGGTTATTTGTATACAATGCAACGTTTATATCTTAGATTTTACGCATTCCCGGAACTTCCATTACTAAAACTATTGATGTCTTGTTACATACCAATAGAAGTAAATTACTACCAAACTGTCTATAATTGAAGACTTGGCATCTCCGCTGTTCAATTTACCATACCGTTATCTCTTTTTCAAAGGAAAAGTGTGTACTAGTTTATAAAAAATAAAGTATACGTTTACGCCTTAGTTGTAAAAGAAAACTTAGTGGTAGTAGATTAAATGTTATGAAGAAAAATTAATCATTCGCAATGGAAGCATTTATGTGTTCAAAAATGTAATTACTTATGTGAAAATGGAAAACTAACTGCAGTGGTGGAGTGTTTGTTTTCATCTTGACATTATTTCGCATAACCGTGAATTAATAGACCAGATATCAATTGGAAATACAACTTAACAAAATCCTTTTTCATTAGACCGTTTATGAAACATGAATGTGAGAATCTTTTTTCATTAACATTTTGGACCTTTTCCTGTCTCATAAAAGGGAATAATTCTCAATGGAAAGACCATGACAAAATCATGTTAAAAACCAGATGTGAAAGCTGAAGAGAAGACAATATTTTCGCAGCAGTTTCTCTGCAGTTAACTTTCGATAGTGTTCCATAAGCATAAGGGGCAGTGAATTTGTTCGGTTGAGATCATTTGCAAGAATAACGTCTCCGAAGCAATCCAATAATTAATCTTTAGGAAAATGGCGTCCGGGACTTTATCATTTACAAGTGATTTACTTTGCCGAAAAATGTATTCATTTTCTGGGTAAATGGAGTTTTGAAGTATAATAAAGCTGACTGAGTCTCTATCTACAAATACATACAGTTGCAATTACAAAACTGTAGTTTCTGTTACCATATGTTAACTTGACACTGTTAGAACTGAGCAGATGTCCGTTTACCATGTCGACCAACAGTTTTGTGACATTTGTATGGTTTCCAAAATGAGGCTTAAGCATTCCCGTACTATTCTGGCTTGAACAGCCTGGATGTGAGTTGTAATGTACAAGTATTTTTTATAGACAAAGTATTATGTACTAGAGTTTCTATAACATCAGTTTGAAAGGCATCAGATTTGTACCAAATATATCGGTATTGTTTACGGAACAGCTACTCCGAACCCCAATCCATAATACTTCATATGACATTTACTTAATAGCACGTTTAAACAAACATAGTTCGATCCCTTGCGTATCACTCATACACTTGAATATGGCAATACCGTCTTTCCGTCATTCTATTTTGTGCAAGGCGTATAAACAAACGTGTCCGTACCGTTTAAAGGCTCCGTTTATTTGGCAAGAATATCCCTCCTTGATCCGGACACTGAGAACGAATTCAGCTTGACGTCCTTTAGCAGCTGGAATGACCAGAACTGCAGTAACATCAGAAAACGCGTCGCGAATGGGCACGGGCACGATGCCTTATAGGCCAAATGTACACTGTCAGTGTTTCGTTTGCTAGCGTTCGTTTGTTTTGTTTATGCGGCTTAGGAGTGCGTTTACAAGAACCGCTTCACTGACCAACGGGTGTACCTGGTGGGACGGAATCGCTAATATAGTTTGATGACATTTCGGAAATAACTTTCATGTATGTAGATTAGGGAGGTTACTTTTACTACGGACATTATTATATAATTAGTATGTGACTTTGACGTAAGAAAATTAAACTAACATTTTGAATGTTGAAAATATGCCAGAAATTTTTTAAAAGTCTAATACACATTTACATTTCAAATCCTACTATTTACTGTTGTTATCGTCGTTTAAAAAAAATAAATGCTCATTTGTCTTATAACAATCGGGCACTTCAAATCTAATAATGACCACCAACCGACAAGTAATTTACACCTATATTGAATGCAACAATGTAACAAGGTCGCAGTGCAGTGGATATGGTGCCCGTCTAGCGATCGGGAGGTCATGGGCTCGATCCCCACTGTGGGAGCGTTCTTTAGATTTTCCCCCGATATACACAAATTACTGGTTCTAGTCCCAAGAGACTTACATGGTCGTTAATCACGGACGCCACCTCTTTTTGGCGATGCATTAATAAATAAGCTAAATCCAAGGTGGCGCTAAAGACCGGACGTTTAGAAATTTTGAGGATAATTCTACAGGATGAATATATTTTATATGTTTGTTTAAACATATTTCGCATTATTAAAAAAATCTGGCAATGAAGTGCAATTAAGCGAAGAATAATACATCAACATATGGAAAGAAATATACAATCACAGTCCATTTGGAAACGAGTTATACGAGAACAAGTCCAGCGGATTTATTCGCTAAAGCCATCAAACGATTGCGCTCAACACCTAGAAGTTGCTTCGTGCACAAACACATTCGCTTTTTGCGGATCTCATAGATAACTTTGAATTTTTCCAAAACAGATGGAGCCTATGCCAAGGAGGTGGCGCTAATGACAGGAGGGGGCGAAATTGCACGATATATGAATCAGCAGATGGCATATATGCATCAGGTTGCATATGTTCAAAGCAATGGTTGGATGTCGTTAGCGTTTTCATTTGATGGAACTTTGCTCGTCACACTGGAAAAAACAACGATATACTTGCAAAAACGCCACCATGACACAACTTATATAGGTCCTCACGTTTGCAAATGGGTTGTACTTGCGTGCTCACCGTTTATGTTTGGATTCATTGATCTTCGCTGCATCGCACTTCATTGTCCGATTTTTTTTAAATAAAGCGAAATATGTTGAAAAACATATACAAATTACGCACTCTGTTAAATAATCCGTGAATTTTCAAAACACCCGGCCCTTAGGGCCACCTCGGAAGTAGCATGGGCTCATTTATTAATTCATCGCAAAAAGAGGTGGCGCCCGTGATTAACGGCCGTGCTTAATGATGTGCTAAATGACAGATGACACATAAATAGAAAAATGTCGGGATAATGTCATACATTATATTACCGCTGGTATCGATTAATCTTTATACAATCATTTTAAATACGCCTTCGTCTGGACTAAAATTTGATGATAGATCTACCAATAACTTCCATAATAATGTATGTCACATAGATATTAATTTTGTAATAAGGGAAAACAAGCGTTTGAAATTCAGCACTAAACACTCAATTGAAATTATTCGGTTTGGATGCGTTAACATTTCTAAACGTGTTAATATTTTCGAATGTTATTAAAGTTAATTTTTTGTGATATCCATGTAATTTACATTAAGCATGTATTGTTTTATCCTTGGCATTGTTGACGGCGTGCTTTTGTTTTACAAATGAGCTTTCTATTGGTCATGATTCTCTGTTTACAATGAATGAAACGCTACTCGTTTAACGTTTTATCTTAAAAAGTTAACATTTTGGTTCCCCGTTAAAAACTGTTGCGTTGAATAGCAATACAATTTTAATATTCAACGTTTTCTACTTATCACAAACAAAATATGGTAAAAAAACAGGGGGTTTAACCTGTCACGGGTTCTCACAACAAAACAATGCCGTTGAAGCAAAGAATCTTCTATTTCATCCACTCAACTCATCTAATTCAACTGTATTGATCAGCTAATGGGATAACCGTAATTTCATTAACAATTCAGCATAAGCAAAATGCACAACATTGTAAGTACTAACGATGAAGATAAACAATAGGGTCAAAATGATATACTAGTTCAAAATGTGTAATGCTGAAATGTGATAAGTTGTAATTAGTATTTAAACACTTCAACGTATAGCATAGCTTATCGGTAAAACTTGTGTGCAATACTTAACCTTAGTTAAACCAATTAAACCAAACACATTAAGAAAAAGAGATGTGTACCAGAACAAATACTTGACCGGATTTCTACACAAGGTAATATCTTAAATGGTGCAATATTTTAAGACATGCAAGGCAACGTCATTTCGAGTGTGATAAAGGGAATAGGAAATTATTCAGAAATATAATAAAAATGCTTAAGTCATTCGCGACATGTGTATACATATGCTATGCAGCCTGATTAAAATAAAATTATATAATCAGCAACAAACTGAAAAAGTACAAATGACAGCTCTAAGTTTGAATATCGCCGTGTTCTGATTTAAAATGTGCCTCAACTACAAACAGTAGTCATTAAATTTTTTACCAAATGTATCTTCAATGCAAATACGATTTACCTGCTGTATTACATCGTACATGGTATCTTATCTAGTGGGTAGAGTTGAAGGAGTGCCTTTCGATTAATGAAACGTTGCACGATATGGTAAATGACGGATAATTGATCAGAAAAAAATCGATGATGAACAGACTCATGCATTATCATGTTAACGTTTATGTTTTGGGAATATATACTTTTGGCTCGCTACAGCCATTCCCCTCCCTTCTCCTACTTCGGATTCCTTTGGGCAGTTGTTAGTTATTGATTGTAATATAATATACACACATTAACACATAGATTTATGAAATGTTCTTTATATAACTGTCAGTGCATTTAACAAAAGTTATTTTTACTTATAGCACATTCCCACAATAATATTGTTTGCGTGTTTTGATCCGGACTGATTTTGACATTTGTAACTGAATCGATAACCAGAAGAAATCACAAATGATAATATGCAAAAAAGAAACATAAAAGTGAAAAAACAAAAAGAGTACATAAAAATCACACGTTCTTAGTCTAAAAAACTTTGATACCGACAAAACATAAATGCAATTTGAAAGCAAAATTTAATGTACGGTAATAACATTAAGTTTTCGGACATTTACAAATATTTATTGTTTTTTCGTGTACGAAACGGAAAATATTAAAAAAAAATTACAGGTGTCCGAAAATTTTGCGTCAAAAATTAAATGTCAAAAAATCATTATTAAATTGGAATAAAAGCAAAAAATCAATGCACAATGCTCTGTCAACTTTAAAATAAAAACAACTGCACAACTTTCCTTACTCATGTCTGAAATGATACGGAACAAAAAAAGGAAAAACATTAAACATACTGCTTCCTTAATAGGAAGATATGATTTAAAATTATGTAGGGTGAAGCGATTGTTTTCTTCCGGTATTCATGGTTATTTACCCAATTAAGCAAATGTTATGAACATTTGCCCTCTGCGTCTCCCAGGTTTTATGACCTTAATCCATTGGTCAAACCGCATGATCAAAGCGTCACAAGATAAGCGAGTACAGTGCGGAAATCTGGTAAAATAGAGCCGAGAAATATACTGTCAAAAAATGATAAAGAAAAATTCGCATGTCCAAAAAATAAGAGACACGAAAAAAAATATTTTGGCCAAACCAGGGTGTTTCCGAAAATTTAGAGTAATTACGGTATTAAGTAATATCGAAACCGTACAGCGAAAGTAACATACACGCACTACGGGAATTCCTATAAAATAATCTCAACAAAGGCGACAAATATACATATGAACCTATTTAGCAGAGGAAAGGAGGCACATTTCGGGTCCAAATTAGCCCTTAAATAGTATTGCATCGCATAATTATGAATAAGTTATACGAACTAATTTAGCGATTTTATTGCAGTCCGCGCTTGTTTCTCGGAATGTGTTTGTATTGATAAAGACTATAATGGTATGCACAACTTACAAAATCAGAGGCAAGGAAGTCCAGAGTAAAATTTCACTACTTGAATGCTAGATTTGCTAACAGCTTTTCAATGTCGTGGAAATCGTAAAAAAACTTTTCAAACCAAATATTATCTTAAGGGCCTTCGCTACCGAAACTAAAAAGAACAATGTCATAATGCCCAATGAAATCCATTGAAATCAAAATATGCACACATTTAAATTGTTAGTCAAATAATTGCTGTCATATATAATTAAAGGACTCGGGGCATATGAAAACACAACAACACATATTTTCTATTAATATCAATATTTTTATAAAACAAATGTCACGACTGATTCTGAAAAAAATATCTAGGCAAAGTCTGAGAATATTTATTTTATCGACCATTTTTAGCATGGTACGAATGTAATCTATTAATGCGAAACTCTAGATCTTGAACGATAGGCGGTTAAACGAGAATATAATGGGTTATGCAATAATTGATGAAAATATTGATACATAGTATATATGCAAAAACAATATCAAATAACACAGACATATAAACAAATGTAACAAGATCAACTACTTAAAAAAGAAATAAGTTCATAGGGACGTCTATTGCGATATGTTAACAACTGGAATTTGGCAACCCCGAATATATCATCAATTTGAGCACTGTGTATGTTAAACTACAATTGCTGGAAAATAACACTCTGAAGCTTTACCAAACGATATATTTATGAAAGCAAAACGTCAAATAAAACAAATATACTTTCACGGTATCAGTTAATCATATTCATGATGTTCAAACACGAATGTGGTTTCGATCTGTTATTAAACCAGATTTGGTGTTCGGACCCCACCAAGTACATACGATGATTAACAATGACGCATTTTATGAACGCAACACAAACAAAATAACGCAAGCATAAAAACAAATGACAGCGCCCAAACGGCCAATAAGTCATTGCGGACTACCAGCGCATGCGCACTGCTTGTTCTTGTTCGACTGCAGGTCGTGTCATTCCAATCGCTAAAGGATGCCACGTAAATTTTGTATTCCATGTCCAGCTTTAGGGATGCAATTCTTACAACTTTGACGGAGCGTAATTCAGCGTTTGTTCATATGTCCTGTACAATATAACATGGCGTGAAGACGGTATAATCGTATTCAATGCTATGTAATACGAAGTACGTATAGCTGAACATGTTGGTAATCATGAAAACTCAAAACTTGTGCTTTACAACTGTAGTTTCCTGCAAACTTCAAAGATTCTTCCGGTTTGAATAGTTGACAGATAAAACTCGATGACGTCATTTTCGTTTCTAGGCCAAGTTACGTTAGACCAAGGTAAACCGACGGAGAAACATTCTGAGTGTAGAGTACAATCAACATGAACGTAATATATTAATTAATACACTAAATAATTTTATAATTTTATTGAATATAATATCGCTTTACATTTTTCGTTCTTCCCATGGGACCACATAGGAAATTACTTGATTATCGATATATAGAGAGTATTCGGAGCGGCATGTTGTCAACACTTAATTATAGATTATAATACCTTAATACTTACGTTACTATATATAGTAACACAATTGACTCGAATGCATGTGATAATCGGCCAAAGCAAGGTGATTATCACGTTTGGCCCTGCAGGGCCAAATGTTGATAGTCGATAATCGGCCCCGATGACGTCAGGGCCAATGCGTTACGTAATAACAAAATGGCGTCCATATTCAGTCTCAGCCCACGGTGATCGATACAATTAACCACAACTCAACGAAAGAATCGAACATAATGTTAACGACACGTAGCACACATTTTGGATAATACAAATATCGATTGAAACTGAAATTCTTCTGTACATTAGATATATGCCTCTATTTGAGCTTTAGCAGGATTCATCGAACTGACGAACAGCAAAATTTATAGTTTAAGAAACACTTACCTCGACAACCTAAATCCAATGTTTATAATAATGAAATAACAACGATGTGCTATTCCGTTCTTTTTGTTATTCCATCGATTTTTTATATTGATTTTAAATCACACTTTTTAAAACGATTGTAGTCTATCGAATGCTAGCCACTTTCACCATAAACACGATTTACGAAATCGAATGACTTGTCGGAGCGATTACATAAAATTGATCCCTAATAATGTATGAAAAACACACAATCCGAAAGAAGTTTTGGATTTGTTCGATGCTAAAAAATGTTATTATGTTCAATATAAATCCTCCACGACGGAATTGTTGTCCCTAAAATAAAGAGAAACTAAACTGCGTTTCGTCACAAAAATGACGTCACATGAGATACGTCATAAATTGCGTGATCATTGAATGAAAATTAAAGTACGGATTTCCGGTTCTGTAATAAATAGTACAGTTAACGGGGATTAAGTATTAAAGACGTTAATACCATCGTTGCTTGAGGGCCAGAAGTGATAATCGGCCCAGGAGTGATAATCGCTCTCAGGCCTACGGCCTTCGGGGCGATTATTCACTCTGCGGGCCGATTATCACTTGTGGCCCTCAAGCAACTAGGTATTAACCTCTAAATAAATGATCATGACGGCTGTCGAACATTCCCGCCCCGCCATAGATGCGTGACGAAAGACTTTAATAGATCATTACTATTGTGATACATCGTCTATCGAAGCTCATGTAAAATCAATTATTTATACGGCACACTTTTCATTAAGTCTATTGTTGTTTTTTCTAAGATAAAGGATTTATTGTGCCATGGATTTCCTAAAAAACCGAATCTTTGAAATAGCACTGATGCTGGTAATGCCGCTAACGTTTACATGCCTTCCAGCTGAAATACCTCAGTTTTTCGGTGAGTTATGTTAAGCTCTTTCAATGCGTTTCGTATATTTGAAGTAGTGATTAAATATCGAAAACATCATACATATACTGTACTGCGCTTGCATAAAAAATGCGGGAGTACACGAAGGAAACTTTACCTGTCCGGCATGTTGACCACTAACAAAACTCACATGCTAACGCGAACCGCCTCGCGTGTACTAACAACTGCACCCACTAGACAGCCATCCTCAAATACGTTCTACTGTCGTGAGGAGAATTAATGAGGCGTGCGCATGCGCACTGATAATCCGATACAGGACGCATACACAATCGGGACACCTCGGACAATTCCGCCATATCGGCGATCGTCTCTCGGGTGTATTTGGTGGAAGGATATGTCTAACGCCTCTAGGCGGAAGATATTACACCGAAAATATAGTTCGGGTTACACACCATTAAATTTGCACTAAATTAACTGATAATATACATATAGAAGGACCAATGTTATTGTTAAACATTAGTTGTCATTGCATACAAAATAGTCAAATGTTAATTAAATGTTTAGAAAGCCTATTAGTTGTTTCTTGAAGTATAAACAATACCATTATTCAAACTGAAAGAACCATTATTTCTTATTATTGCATTAATTACCGGTACAACATTACGGATGTTCTGCAGGGCGACAAACTTTGAGATTTAATCCATATGTTTAGGTTCTATACCATAAACAATCGTACAACACTGTACAGTGGTACAGGGAAAACTCTTCGGTGTAATATAAGAAATAGTAAACTCCACTTCGAACCCCCCCCCAAAAAAAAAACAAAACAACAACAACATTATAGTGACAAGCCAGGCAGTCACAAACTGTATACAGACAAAAGCCATATGGCCCTCAGTGGGGTTAACTATTACCAGTATTGAGACACCTAAAGGGTTTCGCAGGATGGAATAAGTGGAGAGCTTGATTGAATTTGAGAAACAATTCTTTCTGTGCATTTGATGCTGGCAACCATACAGTACTTCTGGCAGATATTTTTTATATTTTAGCCTAGGCAACTTAATTCCAGATGTTATTCTGGCCAGACCGATACTCTTTAGCTGGGCAACCAAAAAACTAAATATGGTCAACTGTGCAGGCAACAATTGTAACTAGAAGTGGCACGGCAGAGGCCGACGCGTATCCGCACGCCGCATGTTTGACCCAGTAAGTATTTAAATGAACCTAGTGGTGAATATAATGGATCAGCCCTGTTTTAGCCTTAAGTGTAAATTGGTTATTCCAATACTGTGGAGACACCAATAACACCTATAAACAAATTAAGTATACAGTTTTTATGCCCCCGGTAGGGTGGCATATAGTTTTTGAATTGTCCGTCAGTCTGTCTGTCTGTCCTTCCGTCTGAAAACTTTAACATAACTCTAACTTTTGCAATATTGAAGATAGCAACTTGATATTTGGCATGCATGTGCATCTCATGTAGCTGCACATTTTGAGTGGTGAAAGGTCAAGGTCATTCTTCAAGGTCAAATATATGGCTTCAAAGTGGCGCAATAGGGGGTATTGTGTTTCTGACAAACACATCTCTTGTTTTTAAATGAAAAACCAAAGATTTTGTTGGAATTTAATAAGGCATCGTGTATACATTTTAAAACTCAATTTTCCACAATATGAAACAACTTTTTTAAAAGGCACCAATAAATGCTCCTCCATCCCCTATGCACGCTAAACCAAGAATCAGTTTTTTATAAGATTATCCTTCAAAATGGGCAAAAGTCAGGGGCAATAATGTCAAAATGCCCTTTAACAACTCTTGTGACATGCAGCTGTAGTCTATTTTCTCTGTATTTTTTTTTACAGCGAAACACATAATGTCATCATCATAGATGTATAGCTCAGAATTCATTTTATACTATATAAATATGTTATGTGGTCTTATTTATACGAAAAACCTGGATATTTATGAAAAAACACCATCTCCATGTAAAGAAAATGGCATTTGTTCACCATTAACATTTATAAATTCAGTAAATTGTAAGCAACAAACATGAAATATTTAGTCCCCCAGTCATCTAGTTTTTAAAGAGTTCAACTTTGCTTAAGTAATAATGCATCAATGTTGATTCTAACAAAAAAAGAGTAGTCATTTATGCCTAAACAGTTCTGCTTTCCAGAAGAAAGGACGTCAAACACAAGCTTTAAACCGTTTTTAGTTTTAATTATTAATCAAGAGGGCCATGATGGCCCTGTATCGCTCCACTGCTGAAAAAAAGGCTGAAACAAATATTCTCGGCATGTGCAAATACTTAAATATAGGCCCTATTTAAGCACATTTACACTTTTGTGACCCCCTGGGCTGGGTCAAATTTAACCCCAGGGGCATAATTTGAGCAAACTTTGTAGAGGACTACTATATCTCACTACATACAAAATGTGGTAGCCCTAGGTCCTAGAGTTAAGGACAAGAATATTTTTAAAGTTTTACAAAATAAGCAAGATATAAGCATATATAATGTTCAATTTTTTGACCCGCGGGTCAGGGTCAAATTTGACCCAAAGGGCATAATTTGAACAAACTTGGTAGAGGACTATAGGATGCTACTGCATACCAAATTTGGTAGCCATAGTCAGAATGGTTTCCGACAAGAAGATTTTTAAAGATTTCACAAAATATGCGCTTTTTAAGCGTTTATTCAATTTTGTGACCCCCCGGGGCAGGGTCCAAGTTAACCCAGAGGCATTATTTCAACAAATTTGGTAGAGGTTTATTTTAGATGTCACTACATACCAAATTTGGTAGCCCCAAGCCCAATGGTTATTGACAAGAATTTTTGAAGTTTTCACAAAACAGGCCTTTTATAAGCATATGTTCAATTTTGTGACCCCGGGGCAGAGTCAAATTTGACCCCAGGTGCAAAATTTGAACAAATTTGGTAGAGGACAATTAGATGTCTCTACATACCAAATTTGATAGCCCTAGGCCCAATGAATATTGACGATAATATTTTGAAAGTTTTCACAAAATAGGCCTTATATAAGCAAATTTTCAATTTTGAGACCCCTGGGGCAGGGTCAAATTTGACCCCAGGAGCATAATTTGAACAAATTTGAAAGAGGTTCACCCCAGGAACATTCCTGAGAAATCTCATCAGAATTGGACCAGTAGTTGAGGAGAAGAAGATGTTTAAAGGAAGAGTTAACGCGCGGACGGACGCACGCACGCACGACAAACACAGGACCATGACATTGACCCCGCTGGTTTTTGGCCAGTGGAGCTCAAAAGATATTCGGCGTATATCCTGATTTTGTAATACACATGTATAGTAAGAAAAATAACGTTTTTATTTGATTCTGTAGTAGAAACAAAGAAGAACCCTTTTCTTTTCAAAGTGAAAGTTTTATAATTATGATTAATTGCCAGGACATAATTATGGGCCTTTGTTTTTGATATCTGATATCTTGTGAAGCTAATAATGGTGCCTTAATACGAATGATTCATGACATGAAGTAAAACAAAACAAAATTACTGCATAAGTGTGTGTGAGATAGAGAAAATTATCAAAAAACAATGAAAATTGTATTTGCATATTAAATACAACACACTTTGACAACAAAAAGTATTATTTGTATAATCAATATGAACATAATCTAAGTTGCTGTTAATATGGGATCCCCACCAGGATTTGAACCTGGATTTCCTCTCCATATAGAAAGGTGTGTTTGCTTACACTATAAGGATGTTCCAATTAACAGCAATAATATTGGTTACAATTATTTCTGTCAACTATATTACTTGTTTAATTAAGTCTTGACACAAAATGTGTAAATACACGTTTTAAGCTTTTTAAAAACAATTTATTCTCCGTCAATTTTTAAGGCAACTGTCACATTGATAATGACATGTATCATAAGGGCTCGCCTTTAAGGGCTCTGGATCAGGAACTCATGTTTTTCCACCAGCACTGAACCTGAAATCAGAAAAAGATTATTTAAAACCACTTTTTTTGTTATAGAAACAATTAAATGCCTTTTTTTTATTTCAATAGATTATTGATCCCCATAAAAATCTGGACACATAACCCAACAACTCGTTGAAAATGTGTTTGCTTATTCACATCTGTGAGTACATGTGTTGGTACATGTGACAGTGAGTCGGTAAGAAACTGCAACAACTTAATCGAAACAAATATTCAAATGACTACAATGGTATGTTTTTTATGCTAGCAATTAAGTAGCAAAGTAATGAGAATAACTACCGGTAAATATGACATTTTGGGCTGCACAAACTATAAATATCTACATAATGTTCAATGAACTTTATAAACAAACAGGGCCGAGTTGCAACATTTTGCAAGATAAAAAGTTTGATTACTTGTACGGTAAGAAATAACACTTTTTAATTGATGTAACATGCATCAAAATAATTTCAAATAGTTTAAACAAAAAACACAGAAATATTAATTGACTAGATAGTAGATTGACATGAACAGACAGTAAAATAGAGTTTTGGAATGGTCATGTTCATCACAATCATAGCTCTACACAGTTTCCAACTAGTATTTTCAACGTAAAAGAAACAGATAAAGAAAAAAAGATGTACACAGAACATATGCTTGGAAAGTTATGTGATTTTTTCATCAAAATTTCTTCAAGAAAGTATAATGTGCTGAAAAGTTTAGCTTAATAAAAAAAAACTTAACAATATATATATAATGTTACAGATATTCACATATAAACATTGGGGACGATTGAACTTTACCGGTACGCAACACTTAATATCAAACAGCGTACCCTAACCCTAACCCTTAACACCTAACACATACCAACTAACGCAACACCTTATAATCCTTTTATCGTATATATTTCCTTAGAATCGGGGGCTACCGCCCCCAAACCCCCGCTTTGTCGAAAGTGGTAAACAACTGCGTCCCGGTAAAGTTCAATCTAGCCAAACATTGTTACTGAACTCAACAGAAAACACTTTAAAAGTTCCAATGACTTAACATATCGTTGTTGAAAACAAGGGGCGCTTGCTGCACTGGTAACAACACAATTATATAAGGCGATAATTAGCTCATAAAATGTCCATAATCAAGAATTAGGTAAACATTGTGGGCAGTCAATCGTTTGGCATATGGGTGTTTGAACTAAATTGCATCCGATAAACAAAATGGCAGCAAAAGCTATTGATGCTATGTACATTGAAAACCCGCAGAACTAGATATAATAAGCGCTTGGTGAAATCTACAATGAATTATGCTCACCATCTTGAAATAAAAAGTTCTTCAGCAAGCGTCGCTTCTTTCTTGTGTCTTATGCGCAATACACAACTGATTTCTCATTATGCCACTTGAAGTGATTAATAGTAATAACACATTTAATTAATATATCAGTGAACTAAATCTTGCAATAGACTAACACTTGTATAAATTATTACATTTTTTGACTTGATACATTGACATGTATAACTATGCTGTTTACAAATTTAGATAAGAGTGGGTCTCACTAAACACTGCAAAGACACGGTAGCAGGCTCTTTCGGCCCCAAGCTCTTTCGTCCCAGTCCGAAATTTCAGGCTTTTTCGGCCCCAAGCGTATTCGGCCCCAAATCGACCAGGCTCATTCGGCCCCATATTTTATTACACCTATTAACTAGGGTGGATGATTGAATAAAGGTGTTCAAAATGATATATATTGTGTGGTCGGTTTGTTCCTTTGTATTGCTTTTGATTATTGATGATAAAATGAAATTAATTGAAAACCATTATTGTTTTACAAACTGTTACCAATGTATGTAATTGTTTTAATTGTTTAATTGTGCCGGCTTTTAATTGCATCGATTGTCGGTTTGTTAGTTAAATATTGCGTTTGATTAAAGGTGTAAATGATGAGTATTTGTTTGGTATGTTCCATTGTTGTTTTTTGTCGGTCATTTAGCAATTCTTAACGAAATTATTGCAAAAGCGTATAAAAGTGCTATTATTGTGTGAATTGGTATCATAAGTTATTTTGCTGTCTATGTTATACTTTGGTTACTAGTTCTATAATTGTGCTGTGAAATTTGGTATGATATTGGATGTTACTTGTGTTAATCGTAAATAAAGAATGCCGTTCGCTCGCTGCAGGATGGCATCACATGTGACGTTTGCGACAATTGGCAGCATCGCACCTGCAATACAGTGTTTATTCAAATACTAACAATAAAAGTTAAAATTCTCTCGCGAAACATTGTAAAAATGCTTTCAAATGAGAACTGAGACAATTAATGCAAACGTGAATTAATCATTGTCAGTTCAAAGTTTACTGATTTATCAACTCAAATCTACATTTTTTGTTACCTGTTAACCCGAATACACACCACACATGCATTAAACAACCTGATAAAGATCATAAAACCATGATAATGGCTTCATTCGATAATGATTGACGGGGTCGGAGCAATTAAAGAAAACAACATCTGTTTAATGCACTAACGATGTATGAACATCGTCAAGTTAGTTATTAATCAATTAGGTTATGTTGTAAATTTATGACGATTTTGCATACACTGTGTAGGCATATCCGCGACAGAATATTTTAGTTCAAATAGGGGGGATATTGTTCTTACCTTCATCTGCAATGACTGCCGCAACCGCCCTACAACGCCTGACATCAGCCTAAACATTAGCCTAAACTTTAAAAATGTCGCGCAGTCGACTATGCTTGAGGTACTAGTTACTTCTCCGATATTATTGTTATAAATATGAAGTATATTCAGGTTTTTACAGTTTCACAAGCATAAACAAGTTCATAGATAGTTTTCATTGGTATTATTAATCATTTTGATATCATCTATTAAACGGACTAGCTTTTTATCATGCTGTGCTAAATGATTTTTCTTTGTGTTAATCGTAAATCGTAAGTAAAGTAACATAAAACAGTGGCATTATTTTTGACATTAATACATTTAAGTTGTTTATTCGTTGTATGCTCAGGCATCCGAGGATCCTGCTTTGCTTCTACGGTTCGACATTTCGCACGATTTCGGATTGTCCGACGTGTCAGCGTCAGAAGACATAGTCTGTATATTGTATGTTCACTAAATATTTTTTGTAAGTACCTTAAAGTGTACGTTATTTTATTTTCATTGTGTTACTAAAGCGAATTACAAATTATATTGCATTGTCTTATTAGTGTTTTGTTTTTAAGGGTGGCACCGTCGGTTGAGTTGGAAGGCAGCCGACCACAAGTGCTCCTTCTATGTGTTGGTACCTCTCCTGCGGCGCGAGGCCGAGTACCTGCCAGTGCAGGCCCAGCTGGTGCGAGAGGGAACCGGGCGGGTCCGACGCAAAGTCTATGTAAATCTTGACGAGCAGCTTGGCCAGCTATGGGAAGAATACGACCAGATGGAACTGACCACCTAGGATTTCCTTACCAAGATCGGGGAGACGTATGCCTTCTGAATCGTCGCCTCTTGATGATGATGATGATGATGATGATGATAATGCTGGGATATATAAACCTATCACCACATGATGATGATTATCACGTTACGTTGATGATAATTATGATGATTATTATTATTATTATGATGATGAATATGCTGTAATTATTAAGTTACAAATAAATTATGCAATTATTATGATGATGATGATTATTATTAGAGTGATTCTTTTGATGCTGAATATTATTATGCTGCTGCAGACTATGGTGTATTTATGCTGATAATTATAATGATGATGATTTAAATGCTGTTGTTTCTTATGCTGATTATTATGATGATGATAATTTTGATGATCATTATTATTATGCTGATGATTGTGACTCTTATGATGAATATTGATGATTAATATTTATATGATGATTATTATGATGATGTAATTGCATTATTAATAAAATAAACAACTTGTGTGCAGTAAATTATGTAGTATGTAATTAGGTTAAATTAATGTATTGTGTTGTTAAGATGTATGTATTTCTTATTGTTATAACTTTAAAATTATCCAAATAAACGTAATATAAATGATTTTATAGTTTGTTTTATTTTCAAAGCCGTCTCATATTCTTGTATCTATTCTTCTCATTTCGACGACGATATACCTGAAGCAAAACACACAGAGAATCTTTTTTCAAATGCATTAATCGACGTATGTTTTCCTTATTGTTATAACTTAAAATTATCCAAATAAACGTAATATAAATTATTTTATAGTTTGTTTTATTTTCAAAGCCGTCTCATATTCTTGTATCTATTCTTCTCATTTCGACGACGATATACCTGAAGCAAAAGACACAGAGACTCTTTTTTCAAATGCATTAATCATCAATAAAGATAATAATATATTACTGTAATAAACAATATTCCATAGTTTTAAAGAGTTTCGACCAACATATTTGCAACGATTAATTCAAATAAAAAATGGGCCCGAAAAAGCCTGGAACCTGGGCCGAAAGAGCCTGAAATTGGGGCCGAAAGAGCCTGAAAAAACCGGGGCCGAAAGAGCCGACAGCCCAAAGACACACACAGTCTAGCAAAGGCTACAAAGACAAGTAAAGTCAGATCAAAACACAAATAAGTTAACCAGTGTATCCTTTATTCAATAAATTTAAGACTATAAGGGGAATATATTTAGGAGGAACAAAGATTTTAACATAAATAATTGTTTTTATTTGGTATACAGTAGTTTTGATATATTTCCAGGCAAGTTATAACAAAGGCAATCCAAGAGTTACAGTGGATTTATTGGACTTTGCAGCATGTGTTTGACTTTGTGTACCTTTGCTACACTTTGTGTGTGTGTTTTTGTAGTGTTTAGTGTGAGCGTTACGGCATGTAAACAATAGCTTCTTTTAATTTTAGAGACATGTGATTAATGCTATAATGCTTCTTAAACTATGGAAAAACGTTTCGGTGTAATGTTTAGAGAATGTTTTTAATCATGTTTTTAATTTATTGTAATTAACATGTACATGTTCTTTACAATATATTCATATTTCTGCTCAAATGATATGCATCCATTGTTCACAGTGATTTTTGTATTATTAGCTAATGTACAATTCGGATATAATCATTTGGGACCTACTTGCGGGAATTTTGATGTGAATTTTACTGGTCATGATTAAAGGTAAACTAAGGTCAAAAGTGAGGTTATACAGCTACGCTGAAAAAAGAAAGGAAGTCTTCCTTAACTGGGCTCAATCCACTGATCCTTGGAGTAAAAGTCAAGCGCTTAAACCAATGGGCCATCAGTGCTTCCATAGTCAGTGGTTTATTTTATACTTTATATAAGCATTCCTTGAAATATCAAACAATCAAACAATAAAAAAGAACTCATCCAAATTATTTGTGTCATTAAATGCAATATTAATAAATGTAAACATTCGATCTAAAAAGCTCCAATAAAAAACAAGAATAAAATTAAATAAAAAAGTAACCCTCAACTTGGCTAGAACCATTGACCCCTGGAGTAAAAGTCTACCGCTTAGACCACTCGGCCTTCCATGCATATACAATGAGTGATGTATTTTATACTTTATGTAAGCAATCCTTGTAGTGTCACAAATTATAACGAAAACAGTCAATTTAAAGGTGCCAGTAAAAAATCAAGAATACAATTAAAATAAGGAAAAAAGTTGCCCTCATCAGGGCTAGTACCACTGACCCCTAGAGTCCTGGATTTAAAGTCTACCATTTAGACTACTCAAACATCCGTGCCTATTGAATGAAGGATGTTTTTATACTCTATATAAGCAATCTTCATAGCTTCACAAAATATAAGGACAACAACAGATTTCTCCAAATTATTCAATCGCTTTGCGTTGCAACGCTTTATAATTTTCAGGCTTTTAAATCGTCAAAAGATGCATATAATGGCTATTTTAGAGCATGGCAAATGTTCAGTATTACTGTTTCCTTGCAAATATCATAACTAAAACCAAAATATGCGAATCTGAAACATTGTTTTTAAATTTTCTCAATTTACCAAAACGTGAAAATTTAAAATTAACTTAATGTCATAGTCCAAATAATTAGACGCAATCTACCGATGTTTACATGTATCGATCTCATATTTATAGGATAGCTGAAATTATTCGCGTTCAGAATAAATCTGAGCCAAGAGTCTGCCAAAGCAGAAATCATCGAAAGACTCTATTGCGGCAATTTATATTGCCTACATGAAGTCATTATTGATAATTAATACTATAGGAGTACTCAATATTGCCTACATGAAGTCATTATTGATAATTAATACTATAGGAGTACTCAATATTGCCTACATGAAGTCATTATTGATAATTAATACTATAGGAGTACTCAATATTGCCTACATGAAGTCATTATTGATAATTAATACTATAGGAGTACTCAATATTGCCTACATGAAGTCATTATTGATAATTAATACTATAGGAGTACTCAATATTGCCTACATGAAGTCATTATTGATAATTAATACTATAGGAGTACTCAATATTGCCTACATGAAGTCATTATTGATAATTAATACTATAGGAGTACTCAATATTGCCTACATGAAGTCATTATTGATAATTAATACTATAGGAGTACTCAATATTGCCTACATGAAGTCATTATTGATAATTAATACTATAGGAGTACTCAATATTGCCTACATGAAGTCATTATTGATAATTAATACTTTAGGAGTACTCAATATTGCCTACATGAAGTCATTATTGATAATTAATACTATAGGAGTACTCAATATTGCCTACATGAAGTCATTATTGATAATTAATACTATAGGAGTACTCAATATTGCCTACATGAAGTCATTATTGATAATTAATACTATAGGAGTACTCAATATTGCCTACATGAAGTCATTATTGATAATTAATACTATAGGAGTACTCAATATTGCCTACATGAAGTCATTATTGATAATTAATACTATAGGAGTACTCAATATTGCCTACATGAAGTCATTATTGATAATTAATACTATAGGAGTACTCAATATTGCCTACATGAAGTCATCATTGATAATTAATACTATAGGAGTACTCAATATTGCCTACATGAAGTCATCATTGATAATTAATACTATAGGAGTACTCAATATTGCCTACATGAAGTCATCATTGATAATTAATACTATAGGAGTACTCAATATTGCCTACATGAAGTCATCATTGATAATTAATACTATAGGAGTACTCAATATTGCCTACATGAAGTCATCATTGATAATTAATACTATAGGAGTACTCAATATTGCCTACATGAAGTCATTATTGATAATTAATACTATAGGAGTACTCAATATTGCCTACATGAAGTCATTATCGATAATTAATACTAAAGGAGTACTCAATATTGCCTACATGAAGTCATCATTGATAATTAATACTTTAGGAGTACTCAATATTGCCTACATGAAGTCATCATTGATAATTAATACTATAGGAGTACTCAATATTGCCTACATGAAGTCATCATTGATAATTAATACTATAGGAGTACTCAATATTGCCTACATGAAGTCATCATTGATAATTAATACTATAGGAGTACTCAATATTGCCTACATGAAGTCATCATTGATAATTAATACTATAGGAGTACTCAATATTGCCTACATGAAGTCATCATTGATAATTAATACTATAGGAGTACTCAATATTGCCTACATGAAGTCATCATTGATAATTAATACTATAGGAGTACTCAATATTGCCTACATGAAGTCATCATTGATAATTAATACTATAGGAGTACTCAATATTGCCTACATGAAGTCATCATTGATAATTAATACTATAGGAGTACTCAATATTGCCTACATGAAGTCATCATTGATAATTAATACTATAGGAGTACTCAATATTGCCTACATGAAGTCATCATTGATAATTAATACTATAGGAGTACTCAATATTGCCTACATGAAGTCATTATTGATAATTAATACTATAGGAGTACTCAATGTCAATACTGAAAACTTTACATTTAAACACGTGTAATTATGTTGTGGGAATTCACAGATTTACACTTAATATTATTTAAAGAATGTAATCTTGAAACAGACGAGCTACAAACAACACATTTTAATGTTTCCGCTTTACGTCAGATTTGAAACCGTGGGGCCGCCATCTTGTTTTCAAAAGTAGTTCCAAATCCAATATGACGGCCGCCTTCGTACATCAGAGAGACGGTGTGGTGTAGCCCACTGTCCGATACGTTCAGATTGGACGCATACAGTGTTAGTTACTCTTTAATATTACTGTCTATGAACGCAGACATTAGATTTATCATAAACTAAGATTGGAATCAATATAGGACTGTCGAAGATCTCGTCTAATCTCGCAGTTATCTGCTATCTGAATTTAAACGTGATACTTCATTATTAAGTTTTTTTGTATCGTTTACCGTTTTTTTTTATGTACTTGCTAATTAATAGTGCATGGGTGAGCATAACTGTATATCAAAAAGTACAGGCAAGTATGGAAAAAAACAATAATTAAAAAACAATGACGCTAACAGAGTCGTGATTGCAATCAGTAGGTATTAAACATGTTTTAGCTGATTTAAATCAACGGTGTAATTGGTTTACATAATAGTTACGCAATGCTAACCAAATGTAATCAGTTTGGTTTTCAGATAATAGAATATCACTTGCATTTAAGAAATTTGATTAATATATCGGCGCTAGACGCATAATACAATCCTTTGATAAACTTAGTAAAACATTAACAGCCGTTCCCATTTTTAAACTTAATAATAATCTTGATAACTGCAGGTATATTTCCTTTCCCATACGTCAGTGAAGAATGTATCCATCAGACATTCATTCAAACAAAAACATGTTGGTTTTATATAATTTATTACAATAGAGCAACAGCTGACGCCAGACGTTCATTTGAATAAAGTTTGATAATTGCTTGAGAAACATGCGTGTCGACGTAAAACTTGTTCTTAAGTTGATAATTGAATTTGTCAAACTCGAACATTAAAAACTCGCTCAGCGGATATGTAATAGAAGATTTAATTGAAACGCTGATGAAAATATTACGCACGTTAACTATGATTTCAATAGAAGACATTCGTGTAGGAGTGTGTATTTAAACAGCATTAACGTTGCAATCAATATTTGGACGGAAGGAGAAAACTATTTGTATAACAATGATTTGACTTTTATGCTAATGTACACATGTCTTCTGTTTTGAAAGCTCTAAAATATTAATGAGTTTATCGATTGCACTTTCAACGACTTGAATGTGGCTTCTTTTCCTTATACCTGTCGGAAAGATCATTTCTTTTCCATTTTACAATCTGAGTGTATCCATTACTTAAATACAGTATTAATTTGCATAATTGTACTGTGGTGATAAATGTGAATTAAATTGATAGAGCCAACTCGCGATATATGCTGAATTTATATCAAATATTTGCAGATACTTTTAATAAATCATCTGCAACCACATCATAACTTAACGATAAAAGTTTACTTATCATGAGTTGAAATAGCGCGTCAACATAAACTTAATGCTGATCTTTAAACTCAAATATATATGACATGTAGATGTTTTAATACTTGTTCCACTGGAACAATCCAATATGACACATGACATTGTGGTATTTGTAGACTCGCGGGACATCGAAAGGGGACCCGAAGTAGAACCTGGAGGAACTCCCACACCTCCATGTACATCTGAACGTGGACTAGCAGTAATGGCTTGTGTTCTATGCAATTTGTGCACGTCCCGGAATGACACGAACTGCATCAGGAAGCATTGCATGGCTTAGTGACACCATCAGCAGAGCAAGCGTTTTTACGATTGCATACATGAAGTAGAACATTCATACAGAAGCTTGTGGGGCGCATATGGCGTCTGAAATAAGAGATTGTCAGAAGTAGCTTTGAGTGAGTTTGTTAAGTGATACTCCGGGTGTAGTTTAACCATTTAAACAATAGAAAGCCACGATACTCCATTTAATCGCGTGGTTTTTAATGCATATTTTATAATCGTGAACAGTAATGGTTGGCCTTTGAACAATGTATTTTCAATAAAAATCAAGTTGTTTTACTTATGCATTATACAGAATGCCGACACCGCTACGTATGATCAACACTATTGTTCGTGAAGACCACTCTTCAAAAACACACACTGTTTCTATTTTCCGATTGATGAAAGAATACGAATTGACAAATTATATTTATTCACCAGATTAAGTCACATTCTAACAACTATATTGCATGCCGATTCAACCACAGTAGAAAATAACACATGAATATACAAGTATTGTCTACGAAAATGTTAATTGTAGGCCCTCTTGTAAGCATGCATTTTGCGCCCCAAATCTTTGTAAGATATTCCATGTTTCGTTTGGATGTTGAGAATTTTATCAATTGTAGATCATGTTTAATAAATTAACAATTACTTTTGCGCATTTTGTTACTTCATTTGATCATATTTGTTAAATCAAATTTAAATTAACAAAACATTAATAAATAAATCATGTCAAATCCAGATTGGCGAAATATGTGAATGTGAATAGATATTTTTAATCAAATAGGTATTCGTATTTGTTTTAACACAAACACGTTTTTGTTTTCGTTTAAATTGCCTTTTTTGTTTTGAAATGAAACAATTGACGTTATTAACGTTTTTCTGTTTGGTTTGGTATTTCTAAGTAAATATAGATGTTGACTTAATTTACAAATTTGTCATCTCAACAGTTAAATTAAAAAATCTGTATATTTTATGTAAAAATTATGGGTTTTTGTCGTCGTATTTGTTTACTCATGCACGCATTTACAAATAATTTGTTGGCACATGTTATTCTTAATTTCAATACACGATACACATTCAAACATGTATAAGTCTTTTAATTTATTTAAAAATAATCACATACAATTGAATACATTTAATTTTATAATAGCATTATTACATAATCTGGTTTGCTAAACCTTTTATCATGATACAAGTTGCTATGGTATTGTCTGTTACTAATGTGACTCGCTGAACTATGCCAATTGTCACGTGATAGAATGTCAAGCAAAAGCCTGCCAGGCATAATAGATGATGAACGGAATGGGTACGTATTAACTTATGTACCTGTGTTTAGAAATACAATTAAAAAATATTTCTCTCCTGGCACTGTGTCCTGAGTTTCCACATTTACTTTTTTATAAACGATCGCTCTAAGAATGAAAATTATGCAATAATATAAATAAAAATACCATACATTTTGCGATTAAGGAACTAAATAGCAGTAGATTAAAAAAAACAGGTAAATCTGTATCTTTATTTCCGGGGTTTGTGTTAGACAGTTCATAATTAAATAAGATGCAATATAAATACAACCAGTAATGTATTAACAAAAACCAAACAATATGAAGACGAGAAGACGGTTCGGAACCAAACGATGAGGGGCGCTCGGCATGCCAACATATGTGTTTTCAATTAAAATTCAACTTGTCAGTGATATAACAAATTAACCGCGTCATGCGAGGATGGGTCGTAAGCAATTTGCAACAAGCGCTGCTCCGCACCATCTCGGGCAGTCGCGCTGTCTGGTAAGCCCCAACCCCGTCCGATATGAAGTCACCCAATATTTCGTACGAAATATCGTGCGGCCATCGTAGCTCCTGACCTGAGTGTGCGAGCAAGCAGGCTGGTCTGGACCTCTACTAGACCCACATAGCATACGACGTATTTTCTCCTGACGCGGCTGAAATAATACACTATCAATAGATGTCATGACGAGTTGGTCTTCATCATACATACATAAGATACAATCGATGTAGCGTCGCCTCCTATAAGCAGCTGCCGATTTATTGCATAAATCAAACGTGTATAGTAACGATTTCATGGGGAAAGAGTATTATCTGTCCTATTCATAAATCAAGACCAACACAAATGCCAGAAAACTATCGTGGAATATCACTTACAAATACAATGTATAAAATCTTCACGGGTGTCATTAATAAACGATTGTACGAATGGGCAGAAACCAACAATAAAATTGATGAATCACAGTCAGGTTTTCGTACTGGTTACTCAGCTATCGATAATATATTTGTCTACAAGCTACAGCTCAAAAATATCTGTCAAAAAAAGGAGGTAGATTTTATTGATTATAAATTGACTTCCTCAAAGCCTTCGCTAAAATCAAACATCATGTACTCTTCCAGTCCCTACAAAGAAAAGGCATAATGAACATTTTTTTTAATGTTTTACTTAATATGTATACATCGCTGTATTCATGCGTAAAAATTCAAAATACGAAAATCCAACCCGACGGACACTCTTTGTTTTCACATGTAAAGATAACAGAATTTTTTTAATGCAATATTGGAACCAGGCAAGGTGATAAAACCAGATCAACGATTTTTACATTATTTATCGATGAATTATCTACGATGTTACGAGAGAAATGGGGAAATGGAATATTCATTACTAATGAAATTCACGACAGTATATGTCTAATGTTCGCCGATGATGTAGCTAGCTGTGCCGAAACAGCAATTAAATTACAACAGCAATTAAACGTTATTGACGAATTTTGTGCTTTAACTGGAATGGAAATTAATCAACAAAAAACTGAAATAATTGTATTTAGGAACGGTGGACCTTCAAGACATTACGAACATTGGAGTTTCCGGGGCACGCGAATCAATACTACATCTATTTATAAATACATGAGATTATATTTACACCAAAATTATCTGGGAGCACTACACATGAAAAACTAAGTGCACAAGCAAAAAAAGCATTTTTTTTCTATTTACAACTATAAAAAATCATTTGGGTATTTCCCGAGAAAAGAATTATTTCTTTTGTTTGATAGTATGATCAAACCAATTTTATGTTATGGATCACAAATATGGGGTTACGTGTATATTGACTCAATTGAAGTTGTACATAACAAATTTTGTACACGAATTTTGCATGTTAAAAAACCTACTAACACATGTCTTGTTCATGGTGAATGCGGACGCTTCCCATTATGTCTTACCTACTTTGTCAATTTTATAAAATATTGGTGTACGTTACTAACTATGCCTAATCATAGATACCCTAAACAATGTTATATAATGTTAAAATGGCTTGATGACTCCGGAAGAAAATGTTGGGCTTGAAAAGTAAAATCAATGCTATTTCGTTATGGATATGTAAATGTATGGATAAGTCAAGAAATTGGTGATGTTAATTTATCCATTAGACACTTTCGCCAACGTATTATTGATTGTTATACTCAAAACTGGCAAAGTGATATAAACAATTCTTCTCGCTGTCACCATTACATGCATTATAAAACAATAATAAATACTGAAAGATATCTTACCTTAGAAAACATACCATATAAACATATTATTGCATTTTCTAAATTTAGATGTTCTAATCACAAATTAATTATTGAGATTAGTAGACAATCAAATATCCCATTTGATGATAGACTATGTTATTTTTGTCTGGATAACAATAATATACGTGTTATTGATTGTGAATTTCATGTATTTTTCTATTGTTTTAAACCCAGTGACATCCGTACCCAATATCTTTTTAATTGGTACCATGTAGGATGTTCAATATCTGATTTTTATTCATTAATGGGATCAAATAATGGTGAAAGTATCCATAAAGTCGCAAGTTTTTTTATACCATCTGTTAAACAACATCAATTTATAACTTTGTATTTATATGTATATCTACATGTGAAACAACATCAATGTGTATGTATTTATATATTTATCTAAAAACGTATAATTAAATATGGATAGAAATAGTTACAAGGCAACTATGTGATTGTATAAAATTTGTGTATATTGTGTATTGTTGAGCCGGTGGCCAGTATTTACTTCAATAAAATTGTTCGAGTTTGAGTTTGAGTTTGATAGTCGATATATTGTAGTTGTGTGAGGCGCTAAAGGTCAAAATAAAGTACAATCAGAACACTTTATAGCACATGTACATGACAGCAAATACTGCTTAAATGTGAATGTTTTTGCATGTGTATATGGAAGTATCGACTTTGCGTGGTCAAACACGCTGTATATAAACACTTTTGACATGGATTTAACGGAAATGAAATAAATCTTTGAAGGTAAATCGTTTATTGCGTATTTGGTTGTATTAATTCAGAAATTATGTTACTAGTTTTTTTAACCGATCGATACGCGGTCACGGGCGGATATTTAACGAATTCGTTCATGAATAGTCATAACGAGTAACGCTTCATTAAGTATAAATTTTTATAGTACATAAACTAGAACATCAAATGCTTATTAGTATTTAAAGAATTCGCTCTCTTACGACGGAATAAAGGTAACAAAGGAACTTACATATCGAAATGAGCGGATCAAAACGTGTTGCTGTTGTAAGTATTGTTTAGCACTTAACAAAATTGTCATTCAAAGTCACGATTAACGTAGATTTTTTTAGATACATACTTATATCATTTGTTTGTTAAACTGGCTTATTTAAATCTTCCATTTTAATTATTTAAAAAAAAATACATGTAGAATCTGGCACGAGATGTCATATCATACCATATTTTATTAAACGAGTTCAGGAATTTTGTTAGTAAGCGAGCCTTTGGCGAGCTTACTAACGAATTTCCTGGACGAGTTTAATAAAATATGGTATGAAATGACAATGAGTGTCAGAACTTTTTGATCACATGCTTTTAAATGAGCAATTTAAATAAATATTAACGCAAACATAATGATAAATCCCGAATGTTGCTTACATTTCGTGACCTATTTATGTCAAGTTGTTCAACATGATACTCGAAATACTGGCCATATGCCTTATGTGTGGCTTGAAGGCGCAATCTACGCTATTTACAGGAGACATCAGCGGCCCTAATAACATTATTTAGTTGCTTTGGAAAACTCTCAACATCAGTTGTAAATGAGGGGTTTAATACATTTTTAGAAGAAAATGGATTTTAAATTGACAATCAGACAGGTTTTAGAAAAAAATGCATTATTGTATGGACCACATATTTGTTATTCAATTTTTAATTGAAACGCTACGCATAGACAAAAACATCACTATTAATACAAGTTAAATATATACTTAGTAATCAAATCATTTAATCATTCAACAATGACATGCAATACAAGTATAGATAACTTCAGGTTTCATGTTAAATATTACTAAACGAATAATCATTATAAAAACATAAAATATGTTTAATTTATGTCATAAAAAAGAAAAACAATGAGTCTTTTACATTTACAATGTGCCAGGAAAAATAACGTTTTTGTTGTTGTAATTTTTTGTCTCTGTGCTGTTCATGTACGTGTATTTTGACTGTAACCTTAAACCGTGAGGCACATTGCTTTTGAAATAAGTTTATTATTTATTTATTACAGCTACATTGATACATGTCTGATATAACGTTGAATGATATATCTTTTTATCTGTTCAAGTTGTTTTATCACATGCCACACCCTGTTTTCCACGTAATATAACCATAAGAATATGTTTATCAAACACATGCGTAATTTACTTTTTAAGCGTTTTCATTGGCTGAGTTTTCGTTCGATTGACCAATCGCATTTTGTTATTTTGCTGAAATGACGTGGCAACGTCAAATGACGTCACGAAATGTAAACAACATTCCGGATTTATCATTATGTTTGCTTAAATATTTATTTTAATTGCTCATTAAAAGCATGTGATAAAAAGATCTGACAGTCGTTGTAATCTCATACCATATTTTATTAAACTCGTCCCGGAATTTCGTTAGTAAGCTCGCCAAAGGCTCGCTTACTTACAAAATTCATCGACTCGTTTAACAAAATATGGTTTGATATGACTACTCCCGCCAGATCCTATTTATATCAGTCAATGTTTGGAGGTAGTTCATATTACTCGGAATGAACTATAAAGTCATCATATTTAGTAAAATGGATTCAGATTCAACTAACCAAACAATTTGATACCAATATGTTGTATATTTTATACACAAAAAAGCAACATAAACAGCATAAACACCAACAACATATTTACAAATATAAAGCGAAAGTACTCATGACGTCATTATTAACACATTAAACGTCAAAAATCATAATTATATATTCCATCAATAAATGAAGCGTCGTAGTGATTATTTTTCACAATTTCTTTTAAAATGGGGGACGTAGAGGTATGATAAACAGAAAATAGATTACTGCCTGATCGTTTTGAAATATGTCAGGCAATAACCTGTTATTCTCTATGTATAACTAAATATATATTGCTCCTCGTAATGCATACCTGTATGCATGAGGTCTGAATACAGTTATGTTGTATTGTGTTCATTTGTTTATTTAATTTTAGGTGACGGGGTCGAACAAAGGTATTGGCTACGCTATTGTTCGCGGTCTCTGTAAACAATTTCAGGGCGACGTCATCTTAACCGGTAAGTTTTGCTAGAAGCGTAATTTGCAATTTGATGTTAATTTTTGCAGATGTTGTTTACGATGAATTGTCATTATTCACTTTTAATTCGCCGACATGTAACGAATAGTTTAATCGACTTAAGACTGAGAGGTCCCTGTTAAATCCCCAGTCGGGGATCATTTTAGTATCTCTTCATATACTATTAGAACTTGAACTTCCCGGGCAACAGGCTCAGGAGAACCTCTGTGAGCCCATGGCTATCAAAAATCGATTACAATAAATAGACTTACACCAAAGTAGTTGACTATTGCATGGTTTACATATCTCGTCTGAGCTGTGTTTGGTTTTAGTTTCTTCAAGCTATTTCGGAAATAAAAAAATACTAGTAATTTTCATACTATACTTACATAATAGTATACTATACTTTTTTAATTATAATTAGCATGCCATTATCATGTGTTCCACCTTCTAGCCCGAAACGAGGCCAATGGTAAAGCAGCGCTCAAGAAACTGAACGCAGAAGGCCTGAAGCCCGTGTTTCACCAACTAGACATCACAGACGTCGCCAGCGTTCAGCGCATGCGCGATTTTCTGCATAAGAACTACGGTGGCCTTGACGTTCTCGTGAATAACGCGGCCATAGCTTACAAGGTCGGGGCAGAGGATTTATTAGTCTTTTTTTCCCCATGTTAAGCGAGTTTAATGAATGCCGTCTGTCCGCATGTACATTATTGTTTTTGTGTCAGCTCCATATTTTATCTTCAATATCCTTTGAAGTATTTTAATGAAACTTGGCTTCAATCATTAGGACATTAAGTCAGTCGCGAAATCTCCAAGTAAATATTCGAGACTTTGCCTTGTAAAATATATGTGGCTTTACTTAACACTAAGATAGATTTCTCCATATTTAATATTATTGTTGCAGAGTGCCGCCACAGAACCCTTTTCTGAGCAGGCCGTGGTCACCATGGCAACGAATTTTTGGGGAACATTAAACGCCTGCAACGTTCTGTTTCCGTTACTAAGGCCACATGCAAGGTGAGCAACGCAGGGCGAGTAAATTCAAAGGAAGTAATATAGGCGTTAGTCAGTTATGTGATCGATTCGCTATATAGGCAGTATTTTCATGATTGGTTATCAATATTTATCTCTTAGCGTTTAAACAATAATCTCAATCAGGACAAATGTATAATGCATCAACAACACACATATTAAATGTGCGTATTTCGATGATATTGAGGTTCTTCTGAGTCTGAAGCAATTTTATGTGTGGACCCGTATAGTGTTCTGGCACTCCTACTTAATCAACTTACTAGAATTACGGAAGTTAAGGCAAACTTTAAGTATAGCTGAACTATACAGGTATTGAGTTGTAACTGAAGAATTGTCAATTAGGCGTGGTCTTGTGATGTGATGGGAAGTCGGAGTACCCGGAGGAAACTCCTTCTGCCCGTCATATTTTTTGAAATGTGCAAACATATTTTTTACATGGAAATTGCTATAGTTTTTAAGTAAACTATATAACTTAAAAATATTAATCTTAATAAATCTATCTTGATACCATTTTCGTTCTAAACATGTTGTAGATCTAGTGTTTTTTTTATCTCTGCCATAATTCTTTAATTCATATCATAAACAATTTTCTAGTTTTATAAACCCAATTTACATTCCTCTTTTGTTGTCTCGCACGTTACCTACACGAACTGTGCATACAGCTACTTGTAACTCCTGTAGATTTGTCCCACCTCAACATTTACTTTAACGGATTTTTATTAGACCGACCAAAATGTCTACAACATACAGGTTTATACGACGCCACACTTTAAAGAGACTTGTTCACAGATTTTCAAATATAGCAGTTCGTCATTAAATTTTTTAAATAATAAACGTAAACATCGGGATTGAAGATCTCCAATATATTACAGAATACGATTGAAAAAATGCTCAAACCCCTGACCTTTTGATAAAGTTAACTATAACCTCCATCCGTTTCAGGGTCATAAACGTTTCAAGTCGTTTAGGGTCAAGTACGGCCTCGAGATGCACCCAAGAACTGCAGAAACGGTTTCTGGACACGGAACTGAGCTTGGCGAAAGTTGAACAACTCATGAAGGAATTTGTCGCGTAAGTTTATCATATTGGCTCTTAACCACTAAAAAAGCTTTTGTCAATTTACTTTTGGTCAATTGCTGGTTAAAGCCACATTAACACTCAAAATCAACGAATATTTCGTACAATATTTCGTAAAATAAAGTTAACCCATAACAAATCAGTGTTCGTTATATCAATAGCCAAACTTTCAATGCTTGATGTGTACTGGTAACATAGATTTAACGAAATACAAAATGCTCGTTTTTATTTATTTGGGTCACAATATATTCCATGTGAATTTTCCGCGACGATATCCGAAAATTTACGAGCAAATGCCAGATTGGCTTCGGGCTGCTCACGAGAACTACGTCGTGCTTCCAGCGCTGCCCGAATTTAATCTCTCATTTGCTTTAAGGATTGCTCAAGTTCCTTGTAGTAAAAATAATTCCCCAAGAACTATGTAAAGCTGAACAATTTGAAAGCTGTTCGGATAAATGAAAATCTGTTCTATTGTATATATTAGAACCGAACATTGAAAAATGAAGTAAGTTTGTCTATGTGGTTAATTTGCTTAAATTGGAAAATATTGTTAAAAAAAATTACTACACAATATTACCTTATTTAAGATACTTTCCGAGAACGATTCCTGTTTAGAACTTGGAAGTGTCTATGAAACGATAGTTTGAACGTATCCAACAATAAAAATCCTTTCAGAACACGGGACATTTTGAGGCAGGTCCGTCCTATTTCACAAAATTTTAATCTGATCATCAAACTTGGTGACCATGTGTCTTGTCAAAATATGTCTGCAAAGTTGGACAAATTATCATTCGCTTACAAACATCTGAATTAAGGCATTTACTAATACTAATAGTAATATACAAAATACATGTGTATAGGCAAACATGTTCGTGTCTGCCCTAGAACTAGTTTTAATCGTATTATTAAGAAACTTGGTTTCCACATTTGTGGGCCGTAAAGCTTAAAATAGTTTGAGAAACAGTAAGGGGATCTGAACGTCGTCTGAATTAACCAAATCTTCAAAATAAAATTGTCCTCTTTCTATTTTGAAAAGTTTTAATCATGTCCTTCGTGTCTTCGTTGTATGAATAATTCTACTACACAATAATATATCCTCCACAATTCAATGCAAACAATACCTTTCAAATGACGTATTTTGTGACACTCTGGCAGTCTTGTACTTAATAGTCACTTTTGTCGCCTGGTATGAAACAAGTTACGGATTGCATACATGTCTTTTGTTTTTTATTTCTTATTATATCCTAAGCGTGTCTGAAACATGTTTGTGTATTTGATTGGATCTTAAGTTTACACGTGAACTTTTGGGCTGCGTTTACTGTGGTATTTGTTTTTACACAATCTGATGTAAAGTAAGATCAAGAAACACAAGTTGTGTCATGTGATCCTTTGGGCAATGGATTAAACAGAATCTTACTTTAAATAACTGCGACTCTTCAATCAAATACTTCAGATCTGCGAAAGCCGGAAATCTCAAGGCAAAGGGCTGGCCAGAGCAAGCCTACGGCGTAAGCAAGATCGGGGTCACTCTAATGACGATTGTCCAACAACGGCAGCTCAATGCTGATAAACGACCGGACATTGTGGTTAATTCGGTAAGACGACCGGACATTGTGGTTAATTCGGTAAGACGACCGGACATTGTGGTCGATTCAGGTGATTTGATGTACCATTGGTTGCAACCACTGTATTCACGTCAAACCTTATCTTTAACAAATTGTCTAGCACATTCAAAGCTATAAAATGCATGCACATTTGTAAAATAAATGTCAATTGAAGTCGCCTTTTATTAAACAATAAACGAGAACATTTGAATGCATTTAATGCATGCGCATTCCCTGGATTGTGAATATATTACATTTTATTGTTTTTGAGGCGACGACACAATTCAGAGACTTTTTTATGGCCAGATTGTTTTTATTTTGAGATACTCGAAGTCACGTGCGAACAAATTTTTACAAAAGCAAAACAATGCAATAATTTTAAATATTTTATAAAACACTCCTAAAATAATCATAACCATCAATATTGAAAGTAAGTTTTCATTTGAATATATAGTACATAACAACAAATAGATGTAGATTAAGCAATTCAGAATGCCAAGGAAAATTGTTATACACAGAACAGAACCGATTGAGAAAAATTACTTTCTAATCATACTAATAATATGATTGTCGAAATACAGATCACTAGATATAGTGTTTATGGAGTTAAAAATAGAAGTATACACATCTATTGCATTACAAAGTATGAGAAATGCTCCTATAATGTTTGGTAAATTTTTAAGACAACCAAATATCTGTGAGATATGCAACATGCTGTTATAGTTCTGAAATGGTAACTGCAAAATATCTAAACATCAAGTGTAGCCTACAATGATATACTTAACTCTCAATATCAAATGTTTATGTCAAATGGTGTCTGAGGCCGTCTTGTAGTGAACAGGACTGCAGCAAGTGTTTTTTGACTAGCCAATCCGGAATTTGGTGAACAGGTGGGGGTTCATGCGGTTTTTGATTGTCCGCTGCCTGAATGTTTGGAACTGCTCGGACGTTGAAAGCAGATGGTTTGGGTCGGTCCTGTTGTATCTTTCATGCTGCTTCAGCCACTTGGTATGTTCCTTTGACTTGATGACGGTTTAAGCTTTTTTAAAAAGTGTTTGACCCGTCATTCTGCTTTTTTGTAATGTTATCCTTTACCAAAGTGCCTTCGGCTTCTTTACCAAGTATGTCTGAGTGGGACCCATTGCAGCATGATAGTGTTTGCACTGCATAGCTTCACAAGTAAGTTGACTTTTCGTTCATCAGTTTGTTGTGTCTGGCAGTGTCTGTATGACTTAATTTAAAAATTTCAACTTTTTTTAGAGGAGAGTTGGCTGTGTTCAATATGAGCTGCACATATTTTTAGCGCTACTGCTTTAGACTAAACATTGGCGGAGTAAAGGCAGGTAGCGAGTGATCTTCTCTCCCTCCTGGGTACCTGATGTAGATTCTGGCTCCGCCACGTCTGACATCCTAGTTGAAAGATCCGTAGGTGAAGTCATGCGTCCAATGGTGAGTGATTTTCGTTTGCACTTCGCTCCAGCCTGAGTGTTCAAGGTACTGGGAGATATGTTTGGAGACATTACCCAGGATATCGAGGCATTTCTCTACCAAAACTATTGTCTGCTGGATGAAGCTTCCTCTCTTCAGTCGTCTGTTTGTTGATTTGCTCAGACTTTCTTTCATAGGATAAGTGGTAGTCGTTTGAACCTTTTTCCTCGGGCGAGGATGTTGGTTTTCCTTCTGTACTTAGACGTAGAATAATCTCGTTGGTGGTTGAACGGCTTGTTCATGTGTTCCACTGGATGATCCTTCTTTGAGGTTTTTCTTTCCCTCTTCTTCAAAGCACAGTGTTTTAACTGACTTCCTCATAACTATCTATACAGCAATTGGCTGAATATCTTCATCAGCATGATATTTTGAGCTGGTAATTAAAGTGACATTATGCGCATCTAACAGTATAATTATGCTATGTTTATAGGTGTCTATCGCAACCGTTGTTTATTTTTGGTGTTTTCACTTCATATACACTTATATTTGTTAAAGCAGCATCAACATACTAAAACAATAACCCGGAAAGAGAAAAATAATGCATTTGAACATCAACCGTTCTTTCGTTTGACAATCGATCATATATGTACGATGTGAATCTAAATTAAGTTTTAGTGCAGATTCGTTCATACGACACAAAGACACAATTTTGTTTTACGGATCATTTTAATTTCCTGCAACGATATCTATCCATACGACACACGAACACTAACTCCGATCCTAACAAAAAGACAGTTTCGCTCGGCTGAGAGGACTGGGACAATCATGTAAAATATCAAATATATATATATATATATATATATATATATATATATATATATATATATATATATATATATATATATATATATATATATTTATAAACAACTGGTAGCAAGATGAGTTGCAGATAATTGGTCAGTGTCCACATTTTAAATAACTCTTTTGACCTGTTTATTCTTTTCAGCTCAATTCAACAGTGTTAGATGCGAATAATGTCATTTTAACGCTGTCCTTTTGTCTTCATGTCATTGGGCAGCTAACACAGCATTGGTCCGTCGCTATCTATGAACGTCTTGGGTTTGTTCTCTCCCCTTCTGCTAGAAAGTATGATTTTGTGGCAGAGGTTGTTTTCAGGGCGATATTTTTGTCAACAGAAGTAGAGGTGATCTCCTCAACTTTCTGTCTGCTGCTTACAGCTTTATCCCTCTGCTGCTCAAGCTCTTCCGTCAAATAGTGTATGTACTGATTAAGTGCGCCCCGTTGTATTGTTTTCGAAGCTGCTTTAAGAATGTCCTGATTGAAATTCATGTTGATGTGATTAATGATTAGGTCGTCTGTCTTCAGGCCCCAAAATGTAGAGGTATTTGAAGCTTTCAAACATGCTCCAGCTGCATTCTTGTAGTTCCACCTTGGAAACGTTGTGCGGCTATGTGGCCTGCACTTCAGCACCCGATTGTATAAACAGTTGAACCGACGGTTAACCACATACCGGCGGTTAAAAGTCGGTAACATGTTGGTTACTGGTCGGTAAGCGTTTGTATAAAATTTGGTTGGTTATACCGATCGGTTAAAACCCAGTTAAAACATACCCTGCTTACCTAGGTGGGCAAGTGCAAGTAACCGAGAGGTAACTTACACAAAATGGCCGCGGCGCGCGACATTATAAAGCTAACCATCGACGACCTTCACAATTTCGACGAGTAAACAACAAATTGCAGCGACTGACACTTTATTTTACTTAATTTACAGGGCAATACGATTTCCGACTTCGGACGACGAATTTAAGGACGCACAGAACGTGTTTCTTATATTCTGTTATGGGTATACCGTGTGTGATCCGATGCATCAATGGCGCCCATGTTAAAATCATTTCTCCGAGAACAGGGAACAACAAAAGTACAAACAAAAAACAAAACACGTTTGAACTAGTATCTTACCTTTAAAAATTCCTTAAAATCCATAAATAATCCATTTAATTCAATAATTGACGAGTTTGCATCTAGGGTCTTTGATAATTATTTTAGCATAGTTAAATAAAGACCCTTATGCCATCATATCATTATATTCAAATGAGAACTCAATAAACTTTCTTCTTCGTCACTCGCTACGTCATGTACTCTATGTACATTACTGCTGTTAAAATGAACCGGAGCAGTTTATCAAACGTGTCGTGTTCTGAGAAAAATGGGCGTAATGCATTTACTTAAAGTGTCGTCCCATATTAGTCTGTGTAGTTCGCACAGGCTAATCAGGGACGACACTTTCCGCTTTTATGACATTTTTTGTTAAAATGAAGTCCCTTCTTAGCAAAAATCAATTTCTGGCGGAATGTGCCGTCCCTGATTAGCCTGTGCGAACTTAACAAGCTAATCTGGGACGACACTTTACGCACATGCATTATGCCCAGTTTTCTCAGGACACGACACAAATAATAGCCGTTGGTGAACTCGGTTGCATTTGCAGATTTCTGCATACAAAGATATATTTTAACTTGAACAATGTTTTATTTGTCTATGGTAAATTCCCTTATTGTACAAGAAAGTAAGTAAGTTTATTGTAAACATAAGCAAAATTAGATGAATAGTCTAGCATGTTACAACGACCATGTATAATTTTTATGTTACATCTAGAACAACTAGAAGAATAGACGTCTTTGTAAGCACTCTCTTGCAGTTTGGAAGCACCAGAGATTCCGCTAAATGATGCAAATCCCGACATCATAATCAATTTGTCTCTGGTCATTTTGATGAACTCAGTTAAAATTTACACTTTATTTAATTGTGAATTCATTTGTAAATGAATTTGATAAAAAACAAAATGTCGCTGTTTATAAGCGTGACACTTCGCGCGAAAATTACTTCATTAGAAAATGCATTGTGGGAATGTTTTGGTTAAAGTTACCGGTGTTTAATTCCACTATGCGCGGTTAGGTTACTTTGCGGTATATCGTGTTTATACAATCGAGTTACCTTGAAGGTTACTGTACCTGAATAACCGCAAACTTACCAAGATTTGAATGTTACCTAGCGGTAACTTTAACCAGCGTTTATACAATCGGGTGCAGATTAAAAGCTAGCTTTACTGGTCTTTGGTCGCTGTCTCCTAAGGGTCTTAGTGCGTCTATATTGGTCTTCTTGGAGAGATCATCAGTTGTAAATGCTAGATTTTAGGTGAAGCTTGACAACCACCCTCGTGAGAAGAATTTGAGTGCGTCTTAATGTTCGTTTAGCAAAACAATTCGGAAGTCAATATGTCAGTCTCCATTTTGTACCCCTTCAATCCGTCTTTTCAAATCCAAAACAGGTTAAGTGCCTGTTTAAGTCTCTATCAACCAAGCAGTTCTCGTAGGGAAGTTTTTCTATGTTATGCAGGGTAAGGTCTTGGAAGAAGTAATATATATTGTAGTTATAGACCTATCAATTGTGATGCTGACACATTGGCTTTCAGTTTGTTGGTATCTACTCGAATTCCATGAACTGAGACATTGTTTTGATAAGCATCAGCACTCCTCGTTTGTGTTTTTCTTTTCTTTCTAGCTTGAAAGTTTGGTATCTTTTGATGGTTAACCGTTGGTTTGAATTCATATGCGTTTCTTAGATACAGACTCCATCAATGTTGTCGGCATGTAGTCGTTCACTGTAAGCAGATTTATGTTGTTAATCCCCCCCGCGTTCAATTGAAGAATGTTCACTCGTCAATATATCCCTTGAGTGGTGTTTACTTTCTGGTCAGCCGAATTTTTCCTCCGCCTCAATAGCCTGACTTTTTGCAGCGGGACGGGATGACTTCGGTACATCTGATTGCATTCCTTTGAGGCGTGGGACTCTATCAGCGAATTGAATAACTGCAAAGGTAGAGTACTATCACACAAAGCTATTTGGTTGTCCATCATTGGAATGCAAACCCTTGCGCCGTTGTTATGCGCACTTTAGCCCAGTGTATCTGACTTCAGCAGTGGTTTATCTCCGACTTTTCCAAGTCCTATTGTACTTGCCGGTAAAGGCTATAGAGCGTATCCCGCCCTTGTTTTTTTTCTGTCTGAGTGATCTTTTTTAGAACCAAACACAGACGTATTTTTGTTTCAGTGTTGTCCGGGATACGTAGCTACAGATATGACCAGCCATATGGGTCAAAAAACCATCGACGAAGGTAACAACTAAACCATCGTAAACCATCGTAATAATTGTTCGGCAGGGTTCTTAGTCTGTGCGGTCAACACAGGCTTATATGGGTCGCAACTTTAAGTACACGCATTAAACCTCTTATTTACAGGGCAAAGCTCATTTTACATTTAAACAACTGTCTATGATTTCAGGTGCAGATACTCCTCTATATCTCGCGTTATTGCCACCAAACACAGCCTCTCCAAAAGGCGAGTTTGTTTGTGAGCGGAAAATCACGAAGATCTTTTAAGTTGGGAGAAATGAAAAGACAATACGAGGGAACTTTCCCTGTTAAATTTTCGCCACTCAAACTTTTAAAATTGGAAATCTGAACAACATAATTATAATTTTTGAAGATTTGCTCATAATATGTTGAAGTTTTGACTGCATTAAATGTGTGTTAAAAGTTGTCATTTAGTTTATATTCAAATTAGTTATTAAAAAAAAAGAAAAAATCTCATCAAACCTTGTTATTTTATATGATATTATGTCCATATCTGAGATTGCTTGCATTTCCGGAACTCCCATTAATAAAGGTATTGATGTCTTATAAAATACCAGTAGTAGTAAATTACTCCCAAACTACAAGCTTGAGCCACTCCGCTGTTTATTTTATTATATAATTATCTCAATTTCAAAGGGAATGTGTGTACTAATTTATAAAAAATGAATAATACGTTTAGTGATAAAAGAAAAGCATAGAGAATCATAACTCAACTTATTAACTTAAATTATTTTGACCAAATACCTAGATAAACCGAACAAGTATTGAATCTATTGTTAAAAAGTTTTCGCAGGAGACACTTTTAATGGGCGCGGGAAAATTAGTGGTAGTATAATAAATGTTATGAATAGAAATAAATCATTCGCAAAGGAATAATTCCTGTGTTCAAAAATGTTATTACTTATGATGTGACAAATGGAAAGCTAAATTCAGTTTTGCAATTTCATTACATCTTGACATTAATGGGCATTACCGTGAATTAATAGACCAGAAAACAATGTGAGATACAACTTTGTTTTTAATTCTTCATCATTTAATCATTTATTTAACATGAATGTAGCATTCTTTTTTCATGAATATTTGGACATTTTACTGTATCATAAAAGTGCAAAATCCTCAATAGAATGGCCATATCAAGTGAAAATCCAGATGTCACAGCAGAAGTGAAGACATCATTTTCGCAGGAGTATCTCTTCATCAAACTGTAGCAAATTTGCGATCATGATTCATAAGCATAAGAGGCTGTACATGTGTAGGGTTAGATGATTTGCAAGAATAATTTCTCCGAAACAATCGAATAATGAATCTTGAGGAAATGGCTTCTGTGACTTCTGCGTTTACAATTCATTGAATTGGCCGAAAACTGTATTCATTATCTGGGTAAATGGAGTTTTTATGTATAAGAAAGCTGCCAGAGTCTCTACCTACAAAGAAATCCATTAACAATGGAAAAACTGGAATTCCTTTACCCATATGTTAACTTAACACTGTTAGAACTGAACAGAAATGGCTTCTGTGACTTCATCGTTTACAAGTCATTGAATTGGCCGAAAACTGTATTCATTATCTGGGTAAATGGAGTTTTGATTTATAAGAAAGCTGACAGAGTCTCTACTTACTAAGAAATCCAATGGAAAAACTGGAATTCCTTTACCAATATGTTAACACTGTTAGAACTGAATAGAAATGCGTTCATCATTTCGACCAATTTTGTGACATTTGTGTGGTTTCCGGAATGGGTATTAAGCATTCCCGAACATGAACCGCCATAGATAGATAGATAGATTTATTTCGGCATAGGAAGCATATACACAGTTTACAACATAACATAGAATAAAATAATAAGCAATTATTAAAAACTATATCATGTACAATAAACTATGACATGCTCACCAAACCAAGGATAACACAAAAAAGAGCAAGCTCTTATTTCCATTGTGGTCCTTATTATTGGTGGCATGACAAAAAGAGGCAGACCTTAAACATAACTATGTTGACCTTAAACATAACTATGTTCATAGTAAAATAATTATTTCATGAAATAAAAGATATATATCACCGTTCAAAAGTGATCAAACTAATTATCACAGTAGTGCTCAGAAAATATGACAGGTGCTGGAAACTAAGATCAATTGATAATGTTATCAATTATTGCAACACATAGATATTTTGACAGTTGTAATTTGATGATATGAGGTATCATGAATTATCTAAATTAAATATATTGCTAAAATGTATGTTATGAAGTATGAAATAATAATTATTAAAAATAAAAACCTAAGCCGAAGTTAATATCTGCTTATTAAACGTGAAAAGATACACATATATAAAAAATTAAATATTATTCATTAAATGACTTTTAATGGCAACCTTAAAGCCTTCTAACCTGTTGACCTCTGTGAGTGACTCAGGTAAAGAGTTCCAGAGTATAATGCTGTTAAAAGAAAATGATTTGGAACCATGACATTTGACCTTGGGTAAACAATACCCACCCTTTTTACTAAGCCTTGTGCTGTAATTATGCATAGAATCTTGGGAAACAAAGTGTTCACTCAAGTAATCTGGAAAAAGGCCATTTCTTGTTTTGAAGACATGACATAACATTATTTGATTTACTCTCATGTGAACTGGTAACCAGTTTAGGGACTTAAAGTGAGATTGGTCAATATGAACTCTAGAATCAAGGTCAAGAGCAAACCTAATTAACTTATTTTGACATGTGTGTAACTTATTTCTTAAAGACTGAGTTATACTATTATACCAAACAGAACAAGTATAATCATAATGACACTGAATCAGTGACATTACAAGAAGTGTCTTCGTATGCAAAGTAAGGAAATATTTCTTACGATAAAGGAATTTTAACCTAGAATTGGCCTTTTTCAAAAGAGACTCAGCCATTGAGCAGAAAGAAAGGTTTTGGTCAAGGGTAATTCCAAGATACTTAACGGATGATGTAGAAGCAATGGCTGTTCCATTACAAGATATATCAATGCTAGATTGTGGCCTAAGTTTTTGCTTGGACCCAAACACAATTGACTCAGTTTTACCTAAGTGCAATGACAACTTATTGTCGATCAACCATTGGCTAACCAAGTTCATATCATCTGTTAGTGCCTTTTCAACATCAAGTACACTTTTACCAGAAACAAGGATTCCAGAATCATCAGCATATAATAACAATTTATTTTTAACCACAGCTGACATATCATTCACGTAAATTAGAAAAAGAAGGGGTCCAAGGATTGAGCCTTGGGGTACACCACAGGTTATACTGGCCTTAGAAGAAAAGGTACCGGAGACATCAACAAGCTGGTTTCTATCCGACAAGTATGATTTGAACCAGTTTAAAACGCCATCACGCCATATTTATGGAACATTTTTCGGATGTTCTGCTTTGAACAGCCTGGTTGTGAGCTGCAATTAAAATATTTTTTTAGACAACAAAATTATTTTTATAGACCAATTTTTTTTTAACTAAAGCTTTTAAACATCAGTTATACCACGCTGGGCATTGTGATACTTTGATAACAGATGGCACTTCGATTACAGAGAACAACAAATGCAAGGCGCGAGGGGTACTTTCTTCACCTTTGAATTTGTGTTCTGTTCATTTGGTTTTCATACACGGACCTTTGTTTTGCTGATGGTATAACACTTCGAATTTCGAAGAAAACATTCCCGGAAGAACGGTGACTTCTATATATAATTAAAGTACTGAAAGTACTGGTTTGACGATGCTTTTGAAGAGGATGGATATATAAAAGATATTTGTTGGATTCGGTGGCATATCGATTTTCCCAGAAAAAATGCGAAAACTATCGATATTTTCACTGTTATTTTTCACTGTTTAAAAAAGTGAAATACCAGTTTATTTCACTGATATTTCTGTATAAATCTCTGGAAAGCATAAAATAGATAAGCATCCATTTAAGTTAATCTACATCACCGCAATTGTGTAATTTTTATTGCTTGTCATTTATCCTCAGGCCAATAGTTAATGGTTGTGGTGCAATCGTTTTCGTTCTTGGACACTGCATCCCTTCAATCAGTTCAATGAAATTTATTTACCTAAATATCTCATATTTTAACTTAAAATTCTTTTGGGAGAAATGGTCCAGACAACTGGATAAAAATGCAACAATATGCTAACCCATTATTTTTCGAGGAACATAATAGAGAATTCCTGTGCTAGCCCCCAATCACAGTATGTTGGGGTATAATAATAATCAAACTTCGTTTTTCTTCTCAAAAGATTGTTGTAGATTACAAATTGATGAATATATCATCCAAGACTACAAATTTTAGAAAGCCATTTTTTCATTTATTTTTATTGATAAACAAGGTTTTGTAACAATCTATACTTTACATAGATAGCTTTAACAGCACAATGTGGCTCATCTGAAACTGATTGTTTCCTAGTAGTGTTAACTAATTTTTCATGAAGATCTAGAAAAAAAGGCATTGTGAGTATGAACAAACTATTTGCGTCTATCCGATCTAGTTGAGTCTTGTTACCAAGATCCTACTTTTATTTATTTGAACATTCTGATCAACTGCCATGAAGATCAGGTAAAAAATGTAAGTTTTAACATGGATTTTAATGATTTTAGTTATTGATCAACTGCTTGGAAGCACATGACCCACTTTGGAACGTGACCTGTTAATCACTGAGACTAGACCTTGTGACCTAAATGTTAAATATGCTACTTTCATGCTTGACTTTGAAATCATTAAAATAATGTTCCAACCAATTTACAAGTGGATCAGAGAGAGAATGTGACCACTAAAGTATTAACAGACCTTTTCTTATATTTGACCTAGGTCCCTAAGTTTTGATAAAATATAAAAACAAAAATGACATAGAGGTGACTAGTTTCATAAGAATCTGGCAAAGAGGTGACACCCAAATTATCTTATGTGTTCACAATAAACTTTGGATAAAATACAACAAAGAGTGATAACAAAAGCTCACCTTGTCACATCATAACAAGTGAGCAAAATAACCAAAACTATAACATCATATAATTGCTCAGTTACTTCCAATAACAATAAAATGTTACTTCTGAAACAAATACAATACCTTCCCTTTCTTACTACAGGCTGTTATAAAACAAGATAGACCTGTATCGCTCACCCAAAACTCCTTCTATAGTGTCAAAAACTTGTGTATGAGTTGTAACCTAGCTTTAGCCTGCCAGGACCAACTTGCAAATTCAGCTTTTGATTTGATTAAGATCATTGTAAGCAATTTTCATGAAAATCAGGAAGATAATGTGACCTGTAGAAAGGTAAAGGAAGTTTTCTATATTTTAACCTAATGACCTAGTTTTTGACAAACTACCAACTTTCAAACTGAAACTTTATTTCATCGAGATAACATTCAATTCTGTCCAATTTTCATGAAGATCTGGAAGAAAATGTGACCTCTGGAGTGTTCACTAACCTTTTCTGTGATTTGGTTTGTTGACCTAGTTTGGACCACATATGACCTACTTTCAAACTTAACCTAGAATTGACAGAGATGAACATTTACCAACATAAGACAAACAAGGGCTGTTTGTAAAACAACTTTTATAGCAAATATCCTATAATATAATAATATTAATATATATTAAATTGCTATTTTATATAGCAAATTGCCTCGGTTTTACTGTCTAATTGTCATTTTGGATACCATATAAGGTACTTTAGTATTATTTCCTACAATGTTATCATCAGTATACTAATAATATTGGATAGATTAGAGCTTTTTGGGTTTATCTTAACGTATCTAGGTAATATTTGGTCTTTTTACCATTTTACATCTTACCATTATCAATTTTCCTTCAATAGTATACAAACTATTTTTCATTTACCGTGCACTCCCTCTGGTCCAGGGGAAACAACCATTGTAGACTTCATCATCACAATTACCTCCCTTAGTACAACTGAGTGACACCACCCCTGCTGGCTCTTCTTTTCCCCCACCCACATCGGCCTACACTTCCATAAAATCTCTCCTTCTTTCAACCCTCCAGGGTGGCAACATGTATTTTAAATATATAAATGCATACAGTCCTGTACATATTGTAAATAATGTACATCTTGTACAAATTTAGCTGTCTTTGTCTTATTTTTAACTGTAAAGTACATTGTCTTACCCTTAATTTTTATGTGGCCCTATGAAGGTGACCGTTTGGAGACACGTAAGTTATTGCCCTTAACATATAAGGGTTTATTACTAAACCCACTTTTAAATATTGTTTTAATGCCACTCTGGGGGGATCTCTCTTTTCCATAGCCCAATCCTCCTTAAGTTCCATACAGACAGGGTCTTATGTTGGAGCATTACGGCTATATTCCCTGTCTGCAAGTGTTCAACATTGAGCCACATACATAAACTTGTACTCATTATTATTTTTTTTTTTTTTAACAACTCAATACTCAATTGCAATATTAATATATAACTGAGAGTTACACACTCTACGTGATATCATATATTGTCTTTTTTTTTCCTTTCCTTCTCATATAATTGCATTTGCACATGCAACTTCACTCTACATTTGAGAGCTGTTAAATCAGTCTCTGGCATCCCTATTAATAAATGTTCTTAGATATAAACATATCTCTCTTATGATTAGATCTTGTTGTTTGGCGTTTAGTTTAAACTTTAAACATACACATAATAATGGTACTTGACTATGCATGTAAACATATTGTGGCAATGTTCAACCACTTCGTGATCTGGAAAACCCTCAAATATTATTATTTTGTTACACAAACATATTACACATCTGTGTATTCCTTTTTCTATAATCAATATATTAAAATAGTCCTATTTGGATTCAAATTTTTTAAACACAGATCATAAAGTCTAAAGACTCCAACAAACCCATTGCAGTATATACTGAACAGTGGGTCTGGTAATGATGCTGCCACATACAACAGTATGTGTGTTTTCACCATCTTTACTTATAAAAATTGGGCTATTCTTTCTCTCTCTCCTCCTTAAAAAACAATACAAAGAATAACATACAATAACAACATCATATGAATGATAATAATTAATAATAAGTACAGTAATGTAACAAAAACATAGTAATCTAATACTATAAAACAACTCCAAGTTCTTTTGGATTGACTCATTCTTTTTCTTTCATTTATATTTTTGCATATAAACCATTATTGTTTACTTTTTCTTAAAAGTACAAAGTCAGCCGTGGGAAAATCTATTTTAAAACGGATTGACCTACTGGCAATCCTTAATAAGAAATTTCGGCCAATCAGCGCCATCGTTATATAAGCGCATCAACCAATTAAAACGCCGCTTTTTCAACCGCGTTAGGCCTATTCACTGTATAGCACTGCGTCTTTTTAACGCTTCATATAAAGGTTATATATTTTTAAACCAATAGATTTTTATTAAGGCACCGCACCAACACTGCAAAGTTTTATATTTATACCAATGGTACAGCCCGGTAAAATCGGGCTGTTCATTTTATGGCCGTTTTCGGCTTTTTATGCAGAGTTCTATGTTAAGCAGTGTGCTCGGGCAATGGTTTTTAACCGAAGTCCCGAGGGTAAATAACCCCATTAGTCAGTTTGTAAAACATGCATGCCCCCATATGGGCTGTCAGTTGTAGTGGTAGCCATTGTGTGAATACAATTTTTGTAACTGTGACCTTGACATTTGACCTAGTAACCTGAAAATCAATAGGGATTATCTGTGAGTCATGATCAATTTACCTATGAAGTTTCATGATCCTAGGCCTTGCTTTTCTTGAGTTATCATCAGGAAACCTTTTTACTGTTATGAGTCACTGTGACCTTGACCTTTGACCAAGTGATATGGAAATCAATAAGGGTTATATACCCGTCATGATCAATGTACCTATAAAGTTTAATGGTCCTATGCGTAAGCATTTTTGAGATATCATCTGGATACTATTTTACTGCTTTGAGTCACTTTGACCTTGACCTATGACCTAGTGACCTAAACATCAATAGGGGTAATCTGCAAGTCATGATCAATGTACCTATGAATTTTCATGATCCTAGACGTAAGCATTCTTGAGTTATCATCCGGAAATCATTAAACTGTTTTGACTCACTGTGACCTTGACCTTTGACCTAATGAAATCAATAGGGGTCATCTGCAAGTCATGATCAATGTACGTATGAAGTTTCATGATCCTAGGCGTAAGCTTTCTTGTGTTATCATCCGGAAACCAATTTACTGAGCCAAGTCACCGTGACCTTGACCTTTGACCTATTGACCTATAACTCAATAGGGGTCATCTGCGAGTCATGATCAATGTACCTAAGAAGTTTCATGATCATAAGCGTAAGGCCACGACTTTTTTTTTATTGGTTTACAAAAATTATTTTGAAAATGGTCCATCGGGCGGTCGAAAAAAAAAAAAAAAAAAAAACATCATTGGAAAAAAAAGTTAATGCTAATAACATCAGAACAAAGACAACATATCTTTTATAACCTTAACACAGAGACAAACAAGAGCACCGCCTTGCGGGTGCAGACCGCTCATCTATTTTCTTTTTATAGGTGAAGGGACTCTCATTTTCAATCACAAAGGAGGGAGGGGTGGAGTGAAGAGCGGTGCATTGTGTGGGGGTGTGGACATTTATTACATTATCTTCCAAAAATGCCAAAAAAGGGGAAAAAAAATCGGGAAGGGGGGGTGGGGGGTCGGGGGGTATGGATTCTTGGGTGCGATGGTTGGACGGTATTTCAAACATAAAATAATAAAAATAAATATTTGTGTTTTTTTAACCGTTAAAAAAAATGGGGGGGGTGAGGTGGGGGGGAGTATAGTGTGAGGGTGTGGTGGTTATTTGTGAGATGATCTTAAAAAAAAAAAAAAAAAAAAAAAGAAGAAAAAAATGTTGGGGGGGGGGATTCGGGTGGGGGGTTGGGGGGTTGGGGGGGATTCTTGGGTGCGATGGTTGGACGGTATTTCAAACATAAAATAAGCAAAATAAATAGTTTTGTTTTTTAACCGTTTAAAAAAAAATTGGAGAGGGGGTGGGGTGGGGGGGGTATAGTGTGAGGGTGTGGTGGTTGTGAGATAATATAAAAAAAAAATAAAAAAAAAAAATAGGGGGGGGAAGTGGGGGGGAGCACGGGCGATGGTTTGGGTGGAGTTTATTGTGGTATGTCAGGTAAGAGTTGTTTTGTCAAAGTATCAATCAAATCTAATCATAAATAAAGAAGTTATGGCAATTTTAGCAAAATTTAATAATTTGACCTTGAGAGTCAAGGTCATTCAAAGGTCAAGGTAAAATTCAACTTGCCAGGTACAGTAACCTCATGATAGCATGAAAGTATTTGAAGTTTGAAAGCAATAGCCTTGATACTTTAGAAGTAAAGTGGATCGAAACACAAAATTTAACCATATATTCAAAGTTACTAAGTCAAAAAAGGGCCATAATTCCGTAAAAATGACATCCAGAGTTATGCAACTTGTCCCTTTACTGTACCCTTATGATAGTTTGCGAGTGTTCCAAGTATGAAAGCAATATCTATGATACTTTAGGGGTAAAGTGGACCAAAACACAAAACTTAACCAAACTTTCAATTTTCTAAGTATAAAGGGCCCATAATTCCGTCCAAATGCCAGTCAGAGTTACATAACTTTGCCTGCACAGTCCCCTTACGATAGTTAATAAGTGTTGAAAGTATGAAAGCAATAGCTTTGATACTGTAGGAATAAAGTGGACCTAAACACAAAACATAACCAAATTTTCAATTTTCTAAGTATAAAAAGGGCACATAATTCTGTCAAAATGCCAGTCAGAGTTACATTACTTTGCCTGCACAGTCCCCTTATGATAGTTAGTAAGTGTTGCAAGTATGAAAGCAATAGCTTTGATACTTAAGGAATAAAATGGACCTAAACACAAAACTTAACCAAACTTTTCAATTTTCTAAGTATAAAAAGGGCACATAATTCTGTCAAAATGCACGCCAGAGTTATCTAACTTTGCCTGCCCAGTCCCCTCATGATAGTAAGTAAGTGTACCAAGTTTGAATGCAATAGCATTGATACTTTCTGACAAAAGTGGACCTAAACGCAAAACTTAACCAAACTTTTCAATTTTCTAAGTATAAAAAGGGCACATAATTCAGTCAAAATGCACGCCAGAGTTATCTAACTTTGCCAGCCCAGTCCCCTCATGATAGTAAGTAAGTGTACCAAGTTTGAATGCAATAGCATTGATACTTTCTGAGAAAAGTGGACCTAAACGTAAAACTTAACCGGACGCCGACGCCGACGCAGACGCCGACGCCAAGGTGATGACAATAGCTCATAATTTTTTTTCAAAAAATAGATGAGCTAAAAATCAAATTATGCAATGAAACACATCTATATCTTCAAATGAAATGAGTCCTAACAGCACCTTATGTAACATCAGGCAATTTTAAACACCCCATTACATGACATGCGTTCTTCTCCCATTAAAACGAAAAACTGCGCTTCATTTCCATAATTGGATGCGCACCATTACGCAATGCGATGCCCGTTGCATAAATCTTATATAAGATAAACTACTCATACACAAATTACCCGGTATGTGTTTGCTCTTACTCGACTTATGAGATCGTACATGAAAAAAAAATCGAGGTAGATCGATCCATGCGTCGTCGCGGTAATGTTTGTCAAAGTTGTTGTTGTCATGAAAACTCGTTGATTTACAACGCAAAACGTCTTATTTGAACTGACGCGAATTAATTTAATCATATTTGTCAACTTCACTTTTGCTTTATTTTGATAATTTAATCCAAAGTTTAATGTTAGCAAGTGTTTTTTTTACTGGAATTGTAAACAAGGAGTCAGTTAAAGTCTTCCGAAAATGTGCAGTCTGTGTGAATTGACAGTTTGACGTCATCAAAGGAAAGCCGCTTTCTGTCGGAAGCAATAAAGCGACATATTTCGCGCCGAAAAAATTGGCTTCCTTTGTCTAGCAATCAACATGCCGAACCAATCGTGTGTTTGTTTCTCAATTGCAATCCTCCAATTTAATAAAAGCACGTGCATAGCTCCGCCTTCGAATCTTTTGCAGAGAACGGAGGCGGAGTTTAACGGTTAATTGAGCTAGTGTTTTACACAAGTTGAGTTCCGATTTGCCGAAATTACTCGGCCCTAAGCATTGAAACGACAAATACATTTTTCAATGATTTTCCGAGAAATACCGATTTGTTCCGATTTCCAAACTTTCTGTACAGTTCCTATAAACTATGGCGGACGTGTTTACAAAATTCCTAAACACATATATCGTAAATAATGGCAGTGTTTTATTGGATTATTTATACTTATTATCAAATACTATCGGGTTTGTTTAATATAATTAACATGTTAAACAATATAGTTGCGTCACAGACACGGAAATAAATTTTGATGGGGTCGACATTTGACTGACGCTGATTTTCTTATTGTCTGTAATTTTTGCCCGAAATAAATTTTGAGAAGTGCCCATAAAAGGACTGGTACATAATGTGTCACATTGAAAAATATCCCGATCTCTGCAATATATGTGAACCAATCGTTGATTGTACTTACTTGATTTTATTCGCAACCGTACTCAAACCGGATCGTTTTTTTTCTCATTTCGCTCATTTTGAAGTGCGGTCGGGAATAAAATATTTAAAAAAAAAGACGATTTTCCGCTTTTATTTTTTTTCCCATTTTCCAAAAATTAGGGTCGGCGGTTTTGTAAACCAAGAAATATAAAAGTCGTGGCCTAAGCATTCTTGACTTATCATTTGGAAACCATTTTTCAAAGTTGAGTCAATGTGACCTTGACCTTTGACATAGTGACCTGAAAATCATTACGGGTCATCTTCGAGTCATATTTAAAGTACCTGTATAGTTTCATGATCCTAGGCATAAACGTTCTTGAGGTATCATCCTGAAACCATTTTACTATTTTGGGTCACCGTGACCTTGGCCTTTGACATAGTGACCTGAAATTGAATAGATATGATCTGCAAGTCATGATTAATGTATTTATAAAGTTTCATGATCCTAGGCATAATCGTTCTTGAGTTATCATCCGGAAACCATTTAACTATTTCGGGTCACCGTGACCTTGACTTTTGACCTAGTGACCTCAAATGGGGTCATAATTATGTGAGTCATGATCAATGTATCTATGAAACTTCATGATCCTAGGCATAAGCCTTCTGAGTTACCATCCGGAAACCATTTTACTATTTCAGGTCACCGTGAACTTGACCTTTGACCTAGTGACCTGAAAATCAATAGGGTTCATCTGCGAGTCATGATCAATGAACCTATGAAGTTTCATGATCCTATGCATAAGCGTTCTTGAGTTATCTTCCGGAAACCATTTAACTATTTCGGGTCACCGTGACCTTGACCTAGTGACCTCAAAATCAAAAGTGGTCATCTGCAAGTCATGATCAATGTACACATGAATTTTCATGATCCTAGGCATAAGTGTTCTTGAGTTTTTATCAGGAAACCATTTAACTATTTCAGGTCACCGTGACCTTGACGTTTGATATAGTGAACTGAAAATCAATAGTGGTCAACTGCGAGTCATGATCAATCTACCTATCAAGTTTCATGATCCTAGGCATAAGCGTTCTTGAATTATCATCCGGAAACCATTTTACTATTTCGGGTCACTGTGACCTTGACCTTTGACCTAGTGACCTGAACATTTATAGGGGTCATCTTCGAGTTATGATCAATGTACCTATGAAGTTTCATGATCCTAGGCATAAGCGTTCTTGAGTTATCATCCGGAAACCATTTTACTATTTCTTTTTTTTTTGTTAAACGTCGTCAATTATTAATTGTATATAGATTTCTCTATAGTTTGAAAAACATTTAGGCAAATATTTCTCATGTAAGATAAAATGCAAATAATTAATAAAATATTCCCTTTTAATCAGTACGTTGGTTGATCGGTCAATAACAATATCACTTTGAACATTGAATTATTTCAAAGTTATAACAAACATTAAATGTTCTCCGAACAAATGACTCATAACACATATAACAGATTGATAGGAAGGTATGAACAAATCAAGGTTGCTAGGTTACCCGCCTAGAATGGTCCTGTTTGTATGGAAGTACTTGATATATAAATTTATTAGCCTGTCGGTGTTGTAAAGACATAAAATAGTTTATCAATGTCTCAAAGTGTAGAATTATTTTGCATTTAGTAAAAGAAAGGCAACATATAACCCTTAAGTGGCTGACAAGAACTTGTGGCTAAATACAACTAAAAAGAGGCATTATGATTCTTGAAAATAAAAGTAAACATCATTATATATGAATTTTCTGATCAAGTGTTATTTTTAGTGAATAAGGGAAATACATTTTCAAGAATAAACAATATAATAATAAATGTTTTGGCGAAGTGCATCATAGTATTATCATAGTACAGATTTGGTCTAAAAATCCCGTAACATTTTTTTAATATCATAACACCTTGTTGCAAAAAAAAATCATGAAAAATAGAATTTTCAGAGTAACCTATTAAAATAAAATAAACAAGGGCTGTTTGTACAACATGCATGCCCCCCATATGGGCTCTCCGTTGTAGTGACAGCCATTGTGTGAATATGTTTTTTGTCAATGTGACCTTAACCTTTGATCTAGTGACCTGAAAATCAATAGGGGTCATCTGCAAGTCATGATCAATGTACCTATGAAGTTTCATGATCCTAGGCCCAAGTGATCTTGAGTTATCATCCGGAAAACCACCTGGTGGACGGAGCGACAGACCAACAGACAAACCGACATGTGCAAAGCAATAAACCCCCTCTTCTTCGAAGGGGGGCATAAAAATGCTTGATATGACCTTAGATATTATTTTTGCAATCATTTTTCATCAATTACAAATGTTTAAAAAAATTATTGTTTCATGCTACTCATGGTACCAGTTTTTTGTCAGAAAATTAATCACATTTTTTAAAAATGCATTACCCCTTGTTGCCAATAAAAATCATGAAAAATATAATTTATAAAGATATCCTTTAAAACAAAAAGAAAATGCCTTCTTAAACCTTAAATAGTATTACTCAAGCATTTTACATCAATAATTTATGTTTGAAAAAATCATTGGTTCATGCTAAATACTGTTTGATATACTGTAAATAATGTAACTACACATCCAAGTAGTGAGTCCATCAAACTATTGCAACCAAAACACCTGGTGTGCCAAGGCACCAGCCAAAATCAAATGCCTTCTGACTTTTTTTACTATTTATATTTGTATGCATTTGTATGTGTTTGAAAAAATGTATAATCTTAAATGACATCTTCTGACCATGCATGTCCTAGATTTCAAAATCCAGGCCCTGGTCTGACACATTGGTAACATTAACGTTAAACTGTTACCAGGCTTCTGAATTTAATTAGCCAGGTCACAGGAAAAGGGCAGTCTAATATGTATCCAATTAAACTATTTGTCATTGTCAGAAACCGCTCTTAAGCAAACAGTTTCAAGCAACTGCAGGCTGAACTGGATCTAAACTGGCCACAATCGCCTCAATGTCTCTTTTACTGGGATATGGTTCATTTAACTTTAAAGGGATCTTTTCACGTTTTGGTAAATTGACAAAAATTGAAAAAAGTTGTATCGGATTTGCAAATTTTCATTTAAGTTATGTTATTTTTAGGAAACAGTATTACTGAACATTTACCATGGTCTAATATAGCCATTATACGCATCTTTTAACGATTTAAAAATTATAAAGCGTTGCAACGCGAAACGATTGAATAATTTGGAGAGTTATGTTGTTGTTGTTTAATTGTGTGAAACTACGAAGATTGATTATACTAGGTATACAATTCGTCAACCATTTATTCTTGCCAGAATAGTCGAGCAGGCTAATGCTTTTTTACTCCAGGACTAAGGGGGTCACTGGTTCGAGCCCTGCTGTGGACTACTTTTTTTTAAAGAATTTTATTCTGGATTTTTAACTGGAGCTTTTAATATCCAATGTTTACATTTATCAATATAAAGCATTTAATGACTTACTTCAAAACATGTCAAAATATGTGAAAAGGCCCTTTTAAACATAATATCTACTCCTATAAATATGAGGTCAATATATATGGACTAAACGGTAAATTACGTCTAATTATTTGGACTGTAATGACATCAACTACTTAAATAGAAAGAAGAAAGAATTCATACTTACCAGTAATTTGAGTAAAGAGTTTGTATTCAATGTTGTATTTCAGGACAGCTTAGTGATATGCAAATCCCAAATGACATGTTGATATCGGGTATCATAGCCATTCAATAAGTCGCAAAATGCTTAAACAAACTTTTTAAAGCAAAATGTGACTTAAATTGATAACTAAAAATACCAGTATCATCAGTATGCCAGTTTTGCCTTGTCAAACTGTCGAGATCCAGAAAGTGCTTCATTCACATTTAATATATCCTTCGAATTCCATTAATTGTTGCATTACTAAATAGCGAAACAAGCCGATTTAAGCTGTAAAAAAGTTTTGACACGAGTGTTATCAAGTCTCTCATGGGCGAAGCCATAGAAAGTGATCCATTCACATCGAATATATCCTTCGAATTCCACCCTTTGTTGTCATAAGCGGAGATTTAGTGAATAAATAATTCATATATCATAAATGACAGCTTCTAAATAGCGAAACAAGCCAATTTATGCAGTAAGAAAGTTTTGAATCGAGACTCATTAAGGCGGCCATTGTTGAATGTTGAAACACGAACGCAAACTCTGCTAGGAGAATGTTATCACATTGATACGCAGTGGCGTAAAACCAAAAATTAAGTCAAATATTGCCGACTCGGTTTTTTGAGTCGGTTCATGAGGGATAATGGAGCTTGATTGGTCATTGTCGGCTCTGGTACTACTTACATGTACCCCGGGTACTCTTAAGTATACTTACATGTACCCTGGGTACTCTAAGTATACTAACATGTACCCCAGGTACGGTAAATAAACGTAATTGTACTCAATCCATATTAGACTGTACCCGAGTTGTATTCGCGCCCAAAATCCGATGTCGACGCAACCGATTATCTTAAACACACTTCTCTTCAAAAAACACTGCATCAACATGCTTTTTGAGTATGTGTTCCGATAATATAGAGGCCATTCTACAGAAAATTGACATAAATGTGTATATAATTATTACAAAAAAATAGTCGACAACGTTTGATTTAAGGTTAAATTTCCCGGGTACATTTTAGTATATGTACCGTACCCGGGATACATGTAAGTATACTTAAGAGTACCCGGGGTACATGTACGTAGTACCCGAGACGACAATTAACAATCGAGCGATACTGGAAGGTGCACCATCTCTCACGCCCCCTAGCATCGCCTTTAGCAGTATTCAATTCTCAACAGGAAAGTGCTGGAGTCATTGATCCCGAGGGACGAGATACACAATTGATTAATGTTCGAAATAAATAATTTGATTAATGACAATTCTGTTATTTTAGCCAGGTCACAGGAAAAGCGCAGTCAAATCAGTATCCAATTAAATTATTTGTTATTGTCAGAAAAACGCTTTTAAGCAAACAGCTTTCAAGCGACTGCTGGCTGATCTAGATCCAAACTGGCAACAATCGCCTTAATGTCTCTTTTAATGTGACACAGTTCATTTAACTTTAAAATGGTAAAAAGTTCTAACACTAAGAAAGAGTACTAACCAGTAAAGAGTTTGAAATCAATGTTGAATCTCAGGACAGCTTGGTGATCTGCAAATCCCCGATGAAATGTTGATATCGGGTATCAAAGTCATTCAATAAGTCGCAACATGCTCGAATACAATTTATAAAGCACAATGTGACTTATATTGATAACTAAAATACCAGTAATCAGTATCATGAGTATGCCAGTTTTGCCGTGTCAAGCTGTTACGATCCAGAAAGTCCTTCATTCACATCGAGTATATATCCTTCGAATTCCAACCATTGTTGTCATAAGCGGAGATTGAGTGAATAAATAATTCATATATCCTAAATGACAGCTTCTAAATAGCGAAACAAGCCAATGTATGCAGTAAGAAAGTTTTGAATCGAGACTCATTAAGGCGGCCATTGTTGAATGTTGAAACACGAACGAAAACTCTGCTAGGAGAATGTTATCACATTGATACGCAGTGGCGTATGCAAAAGGGAAGTAACTGAAAAATCGAGTTATCTCAATCGGACTGGCTCGGTCTTTTACATAGGCTGCCATTGTGAGATTTTTTTCTACTGGATATGAAACCTTGGACGACGCTGTTCCAGCATCGTCAAAAATCGACAACTAGTCAAATCTCTGCGCATAGGATGTAAGTATTGGGCGCGCACATTGCGTCAGATGATAAACACATGTTAAGATAAAATACTCCGTCGCGATTGGACGTTTATTTGAATAATAATTTTTATTTATTTTATTTTTTATTTTTAACGTTTATTTGATAGTAATATAAATGCCTACAATAATTTGAACAAATGTCGAAAGTCTGTGTTTATGGACTTGTATTTATTGAATGAATGTATTAATTTTAGATAGAAGTTTTAAAAAGTTAATTTGTGTTTAAGTTCATTTAAAATATGTTCGGTTTATTAAATTTTAAAGTTTCGTTGGCCCAATGCCTACTCCCCATTTTCGGTGTAACTTCACAATATAAATTAACAGGCTAGCAGTGAATGCTTTTGCAGGTGTGTATGATACTATCGACGTTGCGTGGTTATATAAGCTGTAGACAAATTTGACATGGATTTAACAGAGATAAGAATAGCAAAGTAACATATTTATATAGTACATGTACCAGAACATCAAATGCTGCTTAGTATTTAAAGAATTCTAAAGAAGGAATAAGTTAACAGAGGAACTTGTATATCAAAATGAGTGGATCAAACCATGTTGCTGTTGTAAGTATTGTTTAGTATTTTACACAAATTTCATTCAAAATCACGGCTATCATACACTAATTATTTAGATACATATAACTTTATATCGAACTATTTGTTGGTTGAACTGTTATGTCATGTAAAACTTATCGAAACCCAATATATTCATGTTTGTGTTGTATAGATGTATATGTATATATTAGAAACAGTCACATATCTCGCAAAGTAAAATATGTATTTTGTAAAATGTTGCAATTTTGTTGCACAACTTAATATTTGTATAGAAAAAGATTTATCAATAATTTACATTTACTTATGGAAGTTCTTTAAGATATTTATTTTGGCAAATGCAATTATTGTACAGTAAAAGCTATTTGTCTGGTCTAATAGTTTATAAATGTGTGCAATATTTCCATATTTAATTGGATTTTTTAATATTTAAGGTCTTTAAAGGGGCTGTCAACCAGTTGGACGAAAAAAGAAAAGTTCTAAAATACCTTACTTTTTACAAAATATTTTGTTTATATTAAAACGTATTTTTGTTAGTTTATATTGATTAAAATATCGCGACTGGTATATTACATTACTTGAAAAAAAGTTGTTAAGTTTTCATATTTTCAGCATATTCGGTAACACAATTTAAATAGGTATGTTAACCAGGTAACTACCAGTTAACTATAAATAACGCAAGTGATCATCATCGTCACGTGGTAAACCCAGGAATGCAAATTGCGCATGCGTAGAGTATTGGATATATTATATATACAAGGATCAATCTACTTGCGTTATTTATTGTGCGTTTATCGTTATGTCACATATTTTAGCGACGTACTTTCGATTTCACATCGCGAAAATTCATTACCGAATATATTGAAAATATGAAAACTTTTTTTCAAGTTATGTAATATACCAGTCATTATATTTAAATAAATATAAACTAATTATTGTAAAAAAATACGGTATTTTTACGGTATTTTAAATGACAATGACCAATCGAGCGTTAAAGCCTTATTAGCTACTCTTGTGACAGTTTTAGTTATAGATGCTTTTGTCAATTATAATGCCAGCAGCAATTAAAACATTTTTTTCCATTTTCAGATAATAGTGGATCAAGCATCTTAACTGAACCACTGCACACTGCAAACAATAATCAGAAAATGTAAATTATAAGTTTATAAATTTAGTATTTAGCTCACCTGAGCTTCACACTGGGTCTCATTTATAAATAATGCTTGTATTTAGATTTAGATTGAGCTTGTCTCCTATATAAATCAGAATTGCCTTCAGTAAGGTGTATATTAATATTAAATGAAAGTTCAACCTCAAACACGTCACGGTGATGTTGTGGATGAGGTTTCCGCTTAGCGATCAGGAGTTTGTGGGTTTGTTCCCTACTCGGGGAGCGTTCTCATTATCTCCACCAAAGACACCAAGTACTGGTTCTTCACAGGAAACAAACTTCAAAATGTCTCAATAAGCCTTGTCTTGAATTTCTACATATCATATGATATATAGTTTGAATTGTATGTACATAAATCACAATTATTTACATATTTTGAAGCATTTCAATGTTTTTGAAATACTTTAATCCCTGTAACTTCTAGAATGTGGTTCCAGTCATGCCACTTTTTAACACCCGCACATAGTTTTCAGAGATTTTCATAAATTGTCTATATCATCCCTGGTATTATCAATTTAATAGTAAATATTACGTGTTGTATCTTAACAAAACATTACAAATACATTGCGATCATATTTCGAAGTGAAATAACAATATAACGCGTTAAAAACAAGTCTTTGATATCTATATTCAGGAGAAACTGTGTGTGACATCATCAATAAACCCATTCCCCAAAAATCTTCAAGCTGTTGAAAACCCATATATAAATGGTGTCGGTTTTTCATCAAACCCCTTTGATGTGAATGTCGAGTCAGTTTTCTGGGTCAATGTCTAAGGAGTTTCAAGGGGCCTTTTCACAGATTTTGGCATGTTTTGAAGTTTGTCATTAAAATTAATGCTTTCTATTGATAAATGTTATATTTGCTCTAAAAAGCTAAAGTAAAAAATAAAGAATAAAATTTAAAAAAAGAAAAAAAGTAACTCTCAACAGGGCTCGAACCACTGACCCCTAGAGTTCTGGCGTAAAAAGTCTCCGACTTACACTTCTCGACCATTCTTTCGCATACAATGTTGGATGTATTTAAACTATATAAAAGCAATCATCGTAGTTTCATTAAATATAGCGACAACAACAGAACTCTCCAAATTATTCAATGGTTTCACGTTGCAGCGCTTATAATTTTCAGGTTTTTAAAACGTCAAAAGATGCATATAATGCCTATATTAGAGCATGGTAAATGTTCAGTATTACTGTTTCCTCACAAATATCATAAATTAATCGAAAATTTGCGAATCTGAAACAACTTTTTAAATTTCAATTTACCAATACGTGAAAAGGTCCCTTTAAGATGTAAGTGCAATCATATGGCCATTGAATAATTTGATTGGCTATGAGTGTGAAGAAATAAATTCTGTTTCCTTAAATTAAAAGAGATGGCTTGACAGGTATTGCTTTCTTATGCACTAAACTGAAAATTAGGACGAAATGAATATCACAAACCTAAATAAGCTTACTTGGATAAATGCTGACACCTCTTTGCGGAGCCTTTGAGAATCAATATTTTTTCACTATCCTAATTGGGCTTAGATCTTTACTAGCCAAGAGTGAGCATTTACTAACTAGTAATTGTCAGTCTGACGTTCCTTTGTTTCGAACCCGAACAGATATGTGACAACTATGGTAGACTTTTTATGCAGGGTTGAATTCAGCAAACATGTGTTAATACTACTACATGTATAAAACATGTTAGCTGAATATACATGTATATAAAGGTATAAAACCTTAAGCTCACAGCCATGGTGAATTAATTATGTATTTATCCCCAATCTGCTTAAACAGGATAGAGGGGAGAATAACATTAACTTTCACAACTTTATATCAACAGGAAAACATCATGCAAATGGGTGTGTAGTACATGAAAAGTAAAGTAGTACTACATTGGTAAAGTTTGTGTATACAGAAGACAGATAGTAGACAGACTGACAGCCAGAGAGACGGATAGGGACAGACAGACTGACAGACAGACATTTTGAATCCAGTTAACCCCCTCAGCTTTGATGTGAAGGAATAATACATAATTAAACCGTTGAAGCAAAAGATTCACAAGTCAAAAGAAATAACAGTTAAATTATATTTAATCTGAATGCTTCCGTGATTAAATGCTTGGTTTTGTCGAGCATATATAATTCTGTGACATTATTGATTTGTATGCTTTTCTTGATTCAATGCTTTGTTTTGTCTAACATATATAGGTATGTGACATAATTGATTGGTATGCTTTCTTTGATTAAATTATTGCTTTTTTCTAACATAAATAGGTCTGTAACGTAATTCATATGCATGCTTTCCTTTATTAAATGCTTGTTTTTATCTTACATATATGTCTCTGACATAATTAATTTGCATGCTTTCCTTTATTAAATGCTTAGTTTTGTCGAACATATATAATTCTGTGACATTATTGATTGGTATGCTTTCCTTGATAAAATGCTTGGTTTTGTTGAATAATTTTAGGTCTGTGATCTGTGACTCTGAAGAATCCGTCTATGCAGATGCCAAGTCAGATATAAGAGCTGCAAGTGATATAGAGAGTGATGAATGTGAGGAAGAGAACGATGACTACTATCAGTCTGATAGTTCTGATCAAGAAGATGAAACATCATCTCTTGCAAAGAGATATAGATATACTTAAATTTCGGTATGGTGACAATTCTGTAGAATACAGGTTTAATGGTTTAGATGATGTTGATGTTGACTTACACATTCCAATAAGATTTCTGGACAGTATTTTTACCGATGCTTGGAAGGTGAACAAAAGTCAACCGTTAAGTATGAGGCTTCATTTGTCATCAGGTTTATACATTGAGTCATCAAGAATACCAGATATTGCAGTACATTATTGAAGCCTCAAATTTACTGCTAGAGCACCCCGATAAATGTGGCGCTGATGTTTATGTAAATAAGACAGCAGTGGGCACTGAAGATACACAGCTCAAGCATTCCAATGTTACAAGAGACCTCCTGAACAAGTCCGGTTTAGTAAAGAGACAGTCATCACATCTTGGTGGAATCACTGAGAAAACGTTTTGGAGTTATTTCAAGCGAATAATGAGTTACGTAGGAAGTCTGCTTCACTGAAGAGAGATATGAATGCAACCATCCATTTATGTATCCATTTGTACAGTGGATAATAACAAGCAATAGGTTGAGTTTTGTTAACTCCTACTTTTTAAATGATTTGCAAGTTTTAATAACAGCGAAATTTCTTCCCCAATTGGGAAAAGTATCTGTGCCATACCAATTGGGAAAAATTAGCGAGAAAAACCCTGAAATTTGGAAAATTCGCGTCTGAAATCTTCCAATTGGAAATTGTGTGTTGTTGTTTTTTTAATTGCTAGGTGTCAATAGCACAAATCAACTATAATATTGATTTACATTTACTTTGGCTTGAAATGTTCAGTGTCAGTGCTCATTTTATTTTTTTAACTTGCAGATAATGCACTTTTGGAAGAAAATGGAAGAAATTGTTCTTCCCTTTGGCAATTTTTCAGCAGCAATTGGGAATTTTGTAGTTTTTCTTCTATTGGGAAAGTACCTTTTTCGGGTTCTTTATAAAGAAGGGAAAAATGGCTGAATAAGGAGACATGTTTTTACCAATTTGGAATACCAGTATAGGGTTACCCTTTGTTTGTTATGTATTTACCAAATAAATACCAGGTACATGTACGAAGTCTACTCCAAATTATTGCCTGGATGTCTTCAAATTATGCAAGGTAGTACATTTCAGAATAATGCTACAATATGGACATACAAATCAGAAGTTATTTTATTACTCTGGTAAATATAAGTCTTATCTGAAAAACAAAAACTACGAAAAACATATTTTCACATAAAGATACCTTATACTTTTAAAGGACAATGGGATTGAATTATGTATGAACCTTTTCTCACCAGAGGTCAAAGATCAGGTCACTGTTACTAAAGATTAGTATTGTAATAAATTAAAATGTACAAAAGCCTTAATCATATTTTTTGTTTCTGGTTACATGCCTTACAAAGGAGCGTTTTTTGTTGTTTTCACTTTGAGCTCTTGAATTGTCATTGTAAAACCTTAATTATACCCCCATTACTATTGGTAATGGGGGCTATATAGGAGTCAATTTGTCGGTCAGTCTGTCGGTCGGTCGGTCTGTCCCGAAACTTCATCCGATCTTCACCAAACTTGGTCACAAGTTGTATCTAGATGATGTCTAGGTCAAGTCTGAATATGGGTCATGCCGGGTCAAAAACTAGGTCATGGGGTCACTTAGTGTGGTTTAAACCGAAAGTTTAAACTTTGTAATTTATCGTTAGATTTGTAAATTACTTGGTACATTTGTTCACCATTATTGGACGGTGTGTCGTGTGAAAAAAGTATGTCGATATCTCCAAGGTCAAGGTCACACTTGGAGTTCAAATGTCAAATGCTTGTCTGGGCAATAACTTTATTATTTATTGTAAAATTTCAAAATCATTTGGCAAATTTGTTCACCATCATTGTACGGTGTGTCGCGCGAAAGAATTACGTCGATATCTCCAAGGTCAAGGTCACACTTTGAGTTCAAAGATCAAAAATGGCCATAAATGAGCTTGTCCGGGCCATTACTATGTTGTTCATTGTGAGATTTTAAAATCATGTGGCACATCTGTTCACCATTATTGGACGGTGTGTCGCGCGAAAGAATCACGTCGATATCTGCAACGTCAAGGTCACACTGAGAGTTCAAAGGTAAAAAATTGCCATAAATGATCTTGTTCGGGCCATAACTATGTCATTCATTGTGAGATTTTAAAAATATCTGGTACATTTGTTCATCATGCGTGCGAAAGAATAACGTCGATATCTCCAAGGTCAAGGTAACACTTGGAGTTCAAAAGTAAAAAAATGGCCATAAATGAGCTTGTCCGGGCCATAACTATGTCATTCATTTTGTGATTTTAAAATGACTCTGTACATTAATTTTGTTCACAGTCATTGGACGGCATGTCATGCGAAAGAATTCAAAAGTTCAAAGGTCTAAATGGCCATAAATGTTAATGGCATTATAATTCTTAAACATCGCCATAAATTTGATTCTCTTGTTTTGTGAAGACAGCATGCAAAATAGTCTGTGTCAATGCGGCACGTGGGGGTATACGTCACGTCTGTGACAAAGCTCTAGTTTTCAGAGTGCTGATCTATGTGCGATATTTTACAATTTCAGGTCTTACAATGTGATTGATAAGCGTAACAAGGCAGTGTGCTGATCTATGTTTGATATTTCCACGTTCAGATCTTACATTGTGATTGTAAACCTTCATTAAGCAGTTTTCTGATCTATGTGTTACATTTGGACTTTTAGGTCTGTCATTCTCAAGCCTAACTAGGCAGTGTGCTGATATTTTCATCTTAGGTTTTAAATTCTCATTATTAAGCCTAACTTGCTAGTGTGTGATATTATCTTCAGGTATTGAATTTTAATGTTAATATTTATTCGAACTAGGCAGTGTGTGAACTATGTGTGTGACATCCTTAAGTCATTCTGAGGTTCTATATTGGCATTCTAAAGCCTGAAAAGAATACTTATTTTCGAGTGACATTGTCACTTTCTGGTCGCACATTATCAAGCTCTCATAGGAGAAGCAGTTGCCGTTCATGAATGCACCTCACCAGTTCCTGCTCATTTCTAGTATGATATTGTCACTTTCAGGTTGCACATTGTCAAGCTCTCACAGGAGAAACAGTTGCCTTTCATGAACACGCCACACCAGTTCCTACTCTACACATATCTAGTGTGACATTGTTACTACAAGGTCGCACATTGTCAAGCTCTCACAGGAGAAGCAGTTGCAGTTCATGAACACGCCACACCAGTTCCTACTCATTTCTAGTGTGACATTGTCACTTTCAAGTCGCACATTGTCAAGCTCTCGCAGGAGAAACAGTTGCCGTTCATGAACACGCCACAGCAGTTCCTACTCTACTTATATCTAGTGTGACATTGTTACTTTCAGGCCACACATTGTCAAGCTCTCACAGGAGAAGCAGTTGCCGTTCATGAACACGCCACAACTAGCCCTGCTCATTTCTAGTGTGACATTGTAACTTTCAGGTCGGACATTGTCAAGCTCTCACAAGAGAAGCAGTTGCCGTTCATGAACATTCCACACCAGTTTCGTCTCATATCTAGTGTGACATTGTCACTTTCAGGTCGTACGTTGTCAAGATCTCACAGGAGAAGCAGTTGCCGTTCATGAACACGCCACAACTAGCCCTGCTCAGTTCTAGTGTGTCATTGTCACTTTCAGGTCGCACATTGTCAAGCTACCACAAGAGAAGCAATTGCCGTTCATGAAAACGCAACACCAGTTCCTTCTCATATCTAGCCCACCTGCAAAGAAAATGGTTTTTCATGAAGCCAAAAAGCAGTATGACAGTACATTTGCATTTCACGGCTCAGCTATTGAGAACTGGCATTCAATTATCAGGTTTGTAGCTCTTAATTAATATGTTACTTCAATGACAGATGTAGCTCTTAACTTATTTTTGCACCGAATTTGACAGAACTGGAATAAACATTCAGTCTGTATTCAAAAGATACTGTAAGTGACAGAAAAATTAAATAAATAAATAAATAAATATATATATATATATATATATGACAGAAAAAATAAATGTCTTATTCTTAATTCAAAGCAGCGTTAGAAAAAGTTCATTATTTTTATGCCCCTCTTCTGAGAAGAAGGGGAATATTGTTTTGCTGGATGTCGGTCTGTCTGTTTGTCGATAGACCAGTCTGAATGTCGATATGTTCGTTTCTGATCAATACCTCGTCAACGAATTGACCGATTGGCTTGATACTTCACATGTGCATTGGCATTGAAAAGTAGATGACCCCTATTGAAATTGGGGTCACTGTGTCAAAAGTTAAGGTCACTATCCCACTAAGTCGGTTGGTCTGTCTGTCGGTAGACCAGTCTGAATGTCGGTAGAATAGTTAGTTTCCGATCCATAACTCGTCAACGAATTGACCGATTGGCTTGATACTTCAGATGTAGATTGGCCTTGGACAGTAGATGAGCCATATTGAAATTGGGGTCACTTGGTCAAAGGTCAAGGTCACTATCACACTAAGTGAAAATCGTTTCCGATCAATAACTCGTCAACCAATTGACCGATTAGCTTGATACTTCACATGTGCATTGGCGTTCGACAGTAGATGACCCCTATTTAAATTTAGGTCACTAGGTCAAGGTCAAGGTCATTATCACATTTGGTGTGAAAATTGTTTCCAATCAATAACTCGTCAACGAATTGACTGATTGACTTGGTACTGCACATGTACATTGGCCTTCGATAGTAGATGACCCTTATTGACATTGAGGTCACTGGGTCAAAGGTCAAGGTTACTATCACACTTAGGGGTTTCCGATCAATAACTCATCAAAGAATTGACCGATTGGCTTGATTCGTCACATTAACATTGGCTTTGGACAGTAGATGAACCCTATTGAAATTGGGGTCACTAGGTCAAAAGTTCAAGGTCACTATCACACTGAGTGTGAAAACCTTTTCCGATCAATAACTCATCGACGAATTGACCTGTTGGCTTGATAATTCTTATGCGCATTGGCCTTGGACAGTGGATGACGCCTATTAAAATTGGTGTCACTAGTTCAAAGCCCTGTTGGGAGGGGGGGGAGGGGGGCATAATTATGTCTCCCACCACTGAAAATTTGCTATTTTTGAAAGACAGTGAATGATCAACACTTATTATTTGTACAAGCACTAATACAGGTTTTATTGACTTAAATAAAACTTATTTCTTAAAAAAATAAATACCTGTTTTTAAAACTATAAATACCAAATTTATGTGTATTGTTTCAATTTTCATTTTTGTCTTCAGACAAGGGCTTATTAACGCTTCGGGGACAAAATTTCAAGTGAATGGAGCAGCTTACGGTCAATGAATTTATCTGAGTCCAAATGCCTCCACGTCAATGGGTTACTCGCAAATGGTGGGATATAGCAATGCAAAGGACAAGAAATCGAAAACTGATGGCAGCAGATTTTTATCGGGTGATAACATAAGGTGTATTGCTATTTGTGAAGTGGTCCTTGGAAAAAAACTTAAAAAGAATCAAAGCATCTGGGTGATGCCAAATCCTGACTATGTCTGCACAAGGTTTTTCTTTGTGTATGAAAATGGAACAGCGCCAGACAGTAGCGTTGTAACAACAGATCTTAAGATCTTGGAACAGTTGAGACAGGCCTGTGTTGCCATCTGACTTCAGTATCATGCCACTATGCTGGCTGTTGTTGTAGTTACCTATTATTGAACTTTGGCAAGGAAGACATATGTATTTTTATTGAAACTGTGATATCAACCTATAGTAGCTATTTGGTTTGCTTCCATGTTGAATATGTATTTTAAGCTTACATGAGCAATGCATTTAGTTAGCTTTTGTCTGTAAAGTGTTTGTTATATTTCGTAGCTGTTGTTATGTCTATACATACATCTGGTCTCGTCAATCAAGGTCGACAAATGCATCAAGTAGAGATGATCTGCACAAGTTTTTTCTTTGTTTATGAGAATGGAACTGCACCAGACAGTAGAGTTGTAACAACAGATCTTACGATCTTGGACCAGTTGAGACAAGCCTGTGTTTCCATCTGACTTCAATATCATGCCAATCTGCTGGCGGTTGGTGTACTTACCTATTGTTGGAGATTCGCAAGGAAGAACATTTGGGTTCTCATTGAAACTCTGATAATAAATACCTATAGTAGCTACGTGGTTTACTTCCATGTAAAATATGTAATTTAAGCTAACCTGAGCATTACATTTAGTTACCTTTTTGTAGCTGTTATATATCGTAGCTGTTGTTTGTCTTTGCATACAACAATTACTGGTCTCGTCAATCAAGGTCGACAAATGCACGATCAGATAGAGAAGTAAATTCTTTTGCCTATCTATATATTGGTCTTCTTTTAAATCCATGGGCATAAAATTGCCAGATGAACAAGATTCCGAATCATCAACAGTTCTATGTTATGTAACAGTTGTTATATTCTAGATGAATAAGCATGTGTTTACAGATTGTGTGTTGTAGTAGTTTACATGATATCGATGTAAGAGATACATGTCTATAATTCTCTGGTAGGTGAACACCTCCTTTCTTTAAGATAGCGGCGATGTTCGCATTCTGCAGTGAGCTGGTAGCTTCCATTGGTCCAATGATTTAAGGAAGATGTATAGACCCTTCCAGTTATTCGCATTTACTAGTGTAAAAGTTGTGTCCCTTAACCGGGTGTGACGTAATAAGATGATACAAAAATGCGCCAGAGAGAAAAGTGCACAGTGTCGCTGATAATATCAACGTCTCTTGCACTATATATGCTTAAATTGCACAAATATTTCATTTTGTATTAAATTGACGCCTATTAAAGCTATCGCTTTTCGCATATTTCATTTTAGTACGTTGAAGCGTGAAAATACATTAAATATTCCGTTCAATAACCCTGTGTGTCGCAAGACAAATCCCGTACTGTTACCACTAAACTTTAAACGTAAATATTTTATTAAAATGCCAAATATTGAAAAAAGCGCCGAACGTTTATATTTTAATGGTATTGATCATTAGCATATGTTTTGAGCGCTTTTGTACCACTCGGGTAACATGACCTTTATTATCGAAAATGGAAATTGAAGTGTCAATTCACCCCACCTGCACAGTTTAGACTCCGCCCACCAGTTGGCAGAAAGAGGTGGAATTCATATAAGCGCATATGGCTCTAGGATAGGCGCCCCCCGGAGAAGTGCCCCTTCAAAGATTTTTTAACGGGCGGAGAACTACCCCCTCACTGTTTTTTATTGGGCGGAGAACTGCCGTTCTGCGGAAAAATTGGGGGCAGAGAAGTGCCCCCCTTGTCATAATTGATGACCCGGAGAAGTAACCCCTAAATAAAGAAATTTCGCGGCGAGTAAATTCGATTTATAGATCGAGTATTACAATGACAAAAAAGCCAGTAACTTTATTGCTAATATGACTGGAAAGTGAGCGAAATTTGAAAAATAATATACAAGTAATAAAAGGTATAAAACGGCAAAAAAATACCTGCCTCGGCATGGACGTCGCCATATTGATTATTACGTGATTTTCCCCTATGTGAACAAAGAAAAAATCCCTTTATGCTAATTTAAAGTTTCCGCGGCTGAATTATTTGATATGTTCCCCGTAATTAAAACAAAAAAATAAGTATGCAATTAATTACATCCTTATGCAAGCTGAAAACAATAATTTATTTGTTTGTTCTCACCAATTACGGATTTCGACGGTTCAATATAATAAACCCGTATGCGGCTTTCTTCAAATGTAACAAGTGCTCAACAATTTAATTAGGCCCGATCTACTAATTAAAAGATTAAAAGATCGCGGTGCGTATCGTTAAAGGTAACACGTTCTCAGCCTACCTAATTAGCTGCAAATAAAAGCAAACTGAAACCGATTTTTTTTTCATAAATGCATGACGCGCTCTGCTCAAAATGCAAACTGTTTCCGTCAAATGTGTAAAATACAACATAGACTGTCAAATATCACTATAATCATTGCATCAATTATGGTGTTCATTAGGAATCAGAGAGGCGCTGCAAAGCTATGCTATGAAGGTTTTTCGTACTCAAAGAAAAAGGAAACCAAGTCAAAGATTCGATGGAAATGTTCTCAGCGACGAAGCGAGAACTGCAAGGGAACCGTCACTACCGATAATCCAGTAAGTTAATTATTAATAAAATATAAATAAATTGTATTAGTATACGATAAGTTAATAACTTAATGAATCAGAAACGACCCTTTTATATATTAGAATATTAAATAATATTACATTGCATGCATTTAGTCATTTAATGATATTTAAGCCTGGTGACGCATTGAGTAGTTCATTGCAAAACTAAGTATTTACATGTATTCTCATTTGATGTTTTCTTTTCACAGCCACGTCCACGACAAGTTCTACGTGGAGGCGTTGAAGGTGCGGGATGAAATCACAGTCGCGTTGACCTCGAATGGGGGCCAGCCTACACACGCGAGCTTTACTGACATTTTTTTCATTTCTGTGTAAAACATACTTATATAATTACAACGAGTAATGAATTTGCAGCCAAAGGTATAAATGCACACGCGAGCTGTACTGGAATCTCTTTAATTTTTGTGTAAAACATACTTATATAATTACCTCGAGGAATTAATTTGCAGCCACGAGTATAAATACACAAATATTCGTGCTGTTATTATTGTCTATTTTATTTCCAGGTCCGAGTAGCAGCGGGAACTACAATGACCATCAAACGACATATGCGTGCTAAGAAGTCGGGGCAGACACCAAAGAACCCTGAGAAACTTGATGACATACCAATTCCATTCCCGGAGGCCTACCGCACCAACCTTATGTACGATAAAAAGTCAACACGCAGTAGGATCCTGGTGTTTTTCCTCAGAGGACGGATTGGGCCTTCTGGAGTCGGCGACAACGTGGTACATGGACGGAACTTTCTCCACCGGTAAATACTGTGTACAATGCAAGCATGTTTTTATACGCATGCTTTGATCGTACGATTATGTTTATTCAAAAAAATAACACGTTGTCCGAATATACATGCTGTGAGTTTTCCATATATTCTAGCTCCTGATTTTGTTCTTTTCGCAAAGTAAGCGAGGTCGCTAAGTGAGAAAATACTGATTTACAGACGCAATGGCAATAACTTACTATATACTTTATTTTAACGTGTATGTTTTTTTTATCGGCAGGTCCGTGAGAACAGCTGACGGCATGATGCTCTTCAGATGAATCCCGCCACGTTTTCAGCTCGACACCTGGAACATTTACACAGCAACAGTCCGTGGAGAAGCGAGGACGAACAACCTATGTGAGGCATGGAATAATGCGTTTCAAGTTTTGGTTGGGCACCAGCATCCTTCGCTGTGGACTGTTGTTGGCTGCTTCATGAAAGATGCCGCCATGTTGGAGACCGAGGTTCCTAGAGTGCGCAACGGTGAGCCTTCCACTGAGTAATAGAAGAATTCTACAGAGAGATGTATGTATGATTGTAACTGTGTGTGTGTGTGTGTGTGTGTGTGTGTGTGTGTGTGTGTGTGTGTGTGTGTGTGTGTGTGTGTGTGTGTGTGTGTGTGTGTGCGTGCGTGCGTGCGTGCGTGCGTGTGTGTGTGCGTGTGTGTGCGTGTGTGTGCGTGTGTGTTGTATTGAGAGTTAAGTATGATCTTGCCAATGCATATGCGTTAGGAACCTTACATACAAAGGGATATAAACATTCCGAATATATTTATTTTGTGCAGTAACTAATTATCTTCCTTTGTAGATGTGGACTTATAGGAATATTTGTTAACATTTAATTACATCAAATTATGTTCAAAACAAAGGTACTAATAGTTTAAGTGTGGTCTCATAACCAATACTCGCAGATAATGACTATTAACGTCGCGTTTAATTGCGCTATTCAAGTAAGTTGATAATAAACTGACTATATTATCATGCAAATTAAACAAACGCAAATCCATATCCTTATCTGCAACCCTAGCGCATTTAGTAAAAAAAATATCAATACAGAAATTTGCTTACTGAAACTGCCTAACTAAACGATTCATTGGGGCGTATTGTAAACTATAATATTTGCGATATTAATTTTATATGTGTGATAGTTAGTGAACTGTGATAATGCCTCAATTGTGTACTACTTCGTATCGTAAGGCCTTCTGTAATCGTGTACCTGTATCAAAGGTCTCAATAGCCTGATGCAGATACAAGAAATTATATCGCTGTCTTAGGCCACATGTATCAAATAAACGTAATAGCTTTTTGCAAAGTGCTTGGTCCTTTATCAGTGTTGATGAAGTGTAAGTTCAAATAGTTTTGTTCGACATAATAATACAAGAAATGATGTAGGTATACCTGTATGTGATGTCCGTTTAGCTGTCAGAAAGATTTGCGTTTTAATGTAACTATCCCGTCTTTCTATATTTTCTGTCAGCATGCTTAAATTACTCATTTTTGCATTTGCACAAATTAAAAGGGATAAACATATGTTACGCACGTATTTTATTAATAATGTATACAAAACAATCAGCAGATAAATAAACACGAAAACGAATTACGACCCCATGATACTGAAGCTACTGCCATAAACAACTGGCCATTTTGACTGCTTTTTGTCATGTTTTTAAGTTAAATTTTTTACAAATTTTAATTGCGCGGTTGCAATCGTTCGTGAAAATACATGGCCTACAAACCCTTCTAAAATGGGTTGATATATGTGTCAGGGGAATGTTTGTTCGACTTGTGTTTGTCCCAATAAGAATACTATGCACACCTTTTCCTGGTAATTTAAAATTGTCATTTTGCTAAACTTTGCACGAGACATTTATAGAAGCAATCAACAGGTCGAAGTTATTATTATTGTTAAGTTCGTTGCAATAACTTCGATATGATTCCGATGCATCTATTGAAGCTGTTCAGTAAAATATATTAGATTAATAGTTTGCTACATCACGATATATCGTCAATGTCTGTAAAGTGAACAACAAGATTCATGGCCTGCTCTTGTTGTTTTACAACAATCTACATTAATTTCGTCATGTGAGAACACAAGAAAAATTAATTATAAATTTTACCTAAATACTTAACGTTAAATTGACTTCTCTGCTATTTTCCTGTTTAATTTTTATGCGTAACTTCGTTTATATACAGCAGTAGATGTTGATAACGACCATTTAAAATACTCATAAAACGGCTCTTACCAGGATATAACCCAAGTTGTATGTTATATATAGTTTTGTAATAATTTTATAGACTATTTAAGGCCGCCTTGGCGTAGTAGATATGGTCTAGAGCAGGGCATTGGTGTCATTCTTATGGTGGGAGCATTTTTTAGATAACCCCGAACTAAACAAAGTACTAATTGAACCCAAGATATAGACTTTAAAGCGTTTTAATAATCCTTGTGTGTTTAATGCAGTCGAGCTTAAAAATTTAAATTAAACTAATTAACAAAAGTAAAAGTCATATCAGAAGATTAAAACTAAAGATACGGACATTAATTTATTTGCCGTTTTAAACGATTGTGAAATAGAATCATATATAGTACCTTAATAACAAAACATATAATAGCAGTCAATAGCAAATTCAGACTTGTTTTCAGCACAACAGCGCTAGAACGGCATTCATCCATGTCTGCCTAGTAACTGTCGATTTAGTAGTCATCAACAGATCCTTGCGAGTCTTGGTCATTATAGTAGTTGCTGTTCTCAGAGACGAGATGTCGACGTTGATGCCCGAATTCTACTTCTGGGCACTCGTGGCAAACGACTGTGTTGCGATTGCAAAAGTTCGTTGTGTCTTCTGAAATCAGATTAAAATTATGTCAACTATGTAAAACATACGTTTGTTGTTTTAATTTCTGGTTCGTGTTGAATTGGGTTTCTATAGCCACATTCTGTTTCTTAATATCAGATGTCAGTGCAATAATGTAAAGCATGTAAGCAAGAGTTATTAACTTTTAATTTTGACCAATGCACAAATACAAAATATTGAAACATTAAACGCGGATAAATAACGCCAGGGATCATCGGCTTAGTGAGCGAAGCTTTGTGGTTATAAACCAGTAGGTAATGTGGTTATTGTCTTAAAAAATGCTAGTTGGTGGTAATTATAATTTCCCGAAAATATTAGTTTTTTTTTCATTTGTTCTATGCTTAAATAGTTTTCCTTGTGATCTAACCATATTGATGAAAATTTACTAGTGGCACGATATTGGTGAATATTTATATTTTTTTCTATTTTAATGTTAAGTTTCCACGATAAAATATCATTTTTTGTTCGATATGTGTCGTTTTAATAGTAAAATAAATATATAAACTACAAACTTTTCAATTCATCCACAAGCCAATTGTAGAATTTTGCCTAGTTGTTGTTGTACCATGCGCATGATTTGACGTGAAGATTGCCTCTGTATTTGAAAAAATTGACTTGCTGATTGCAATTAATAACAATAATCCTGTAGAATCAAAAAATGATATAGCTATAATTGTCTTCAGAAATTAAAATTAACATAAAAGCGCTATTTTCAGCGCTATCAGAAATTTAGATATCTAATGAGATAGTTTTAAAATTAAACAAACACATTTAAGTAATTTTGATATTATACCCAACCACGAAGCATCGTGTTTTTTACAAACCTGTTTAATTTATCAAATCCTTCTTTCCACGTACATTGAGTATTGTTCCATTTAAATTCGCCCGACAAACCCTCTTTCCCAAGCTTGGCTTTTGTCAACAGAACTGTTGATACGAAAACGAGTGCGATCAAATTCACCATTTCATTCATAGTTATCTTTAAAATAAGATAAAAAGTTATATTACATTGCGTATTGAATGACGTACATCATAAACGTATTCTTATTACTTGATGTCAAATAATATAGTCCATAATAAGAACATATTATGTCAAGTGTACCAAGTCTTTACAATTCTTTTTTGACTTCCTGTAGGAAAACTGTAACACAGATCGTTAACAATCCAAAATGCAATTAAATACATTGCTTGTACGAGTTTGTTTTAGATTAATCTTATTCTGCATTATTAAAATATTAAAAAAGAAATTCGTAAATGTGTCAAAAACGTGGTCATCTTTTTAGTCCCTTTAATGTTGAATGTTTTGTATTTCAAGCGTCAAATGCAGTACACACTGTTCTATAGAATAGCCTTAAGGAGCCAATTTATTCATCGAATTGACGTATCACTTTATTTCCTTCATAAACTTGAAATGACTCAATGTTTACTAGATATATATTTCGCATTTAACTTATTTAAAACTCTACTTAACAAGTTTCAGTTGGATTGTCGGAAAGACAATGGTGGATGATTGCACTCGGCCCTTCAGTTTGTGACATAACGGTATATGCTTAATGTTTATTCTTATGATAATAATTTAAGTACAGATAGATTTAATAATAGGGAAATATTTTAATAACATGTTTGAGTATGTAACGTTGCTGTATGTTGCGGGTATTTAGGAATTAACATAACAGATGTCAGTTCGGATAGGACATGTAATGAAGTTTGAAAAATTGATTATGGAAGTATGGTTTCATTTCTCCAATGTAGTTCAATTATCGGGAACATATGTTGATTTGTCTTAAGTCCTTGATTAACAATTCGGCTTGTACATAACAAGCCCCAATTCAGATATGGTATATAATGAAATTTAAATAATTGAAATATCCAATTTCCCAATGTACATAACAAATGTAAGTTCGGATTGAGTGTGTATCTTATGGGTATCGGGGTTTACGTAATCGATTATAGGAGTGTTAGGTTTCACACTACTAATGTGGTTTGTCCATAGAGAGCATCTGTTTGTATGATCAAGTTTGCAAATGAAATGAGGTCTCCTGTTCCCAAAGTGATAATTGTATATTGCACTCTTCTGCTGTGACATGTGGTAGGTGTATAAGCGATCCATCCAATCAACAAGGGTTATTCGAAGGGGTGGGTTTAGAAAATCGGGGTAAGAGAACAGTTAACCAACCAAGAATGAGATAGGAAATATCTAAATTTTATGTTCATGTACCTTGGAATAAAATGCTTTGTTTTGTTGTAAGAAGAAATTCTAGAGTCCTAGTTAGACAATCGTGTAGAGCAGTCACGCTTTCTTGACGTGGCGGCCAATTGGCCGCCGCGCTGTAAAATTGTACTTCATGAACATTAGAAGCGTTGTGTTAGACATTATTTAACAGAAATAAATCTCGATGAAAACAGAAATGAACTTTGTTTGTTACTGTGTGTTATCCACGAACGATACATAATTACGTGACTAGTTTAAATACATTATGACCCGGACTCTTGCTCTCATACTTAAGAAGTAGATATAGCGTTCGCACTCATTCTTCTCGATCAGGATGTAAACAACAGACGCTGATGTTAATATATCGGGGACAACTACTTGAATGCGATTGCTATCGGACCTTTGTGGGTTCTCTTTAAACCTACGCATTAGAAAATATAATGTAAATGTTCTAGTATGTACTGTGAATGTTATATGTATATTTGAAAACGTAGGTGAAATTAACTTTTGTATAATTTGAAATGCATGTTATTGGCATTGAAATTTAAAAAACAGCTCAAAATCGGTATGGTTGTTATCGAATGCTAACAGTTATTGAATTATCTGGTTGAAAACATATGCTTCAGTATATATTATTTTCGAGAGTGTCGATTACATGTTGTTCATTTATTTAGACCGAGCTTACAAACAATTAATTTAAACTTACAAAAAATAATAAGGCTATTGTTATTGTTATTGATATTTATTAAAACATGTTTTTAACATCCATTCACTAAAATTTCACATGTGCTATTTTTATTAACAGAACACGTGCTCGCTGCTTAATTACCACTCACATTCTGTGTCCAATTGACCTTCATCTGCAACGCCAAACAAAGGCGATACTTAAGATAAAGTTTTCTTTATTTAAAGAGGCCTATCGCCGGTATCCCCCCATAAATGTAGACATTAATTAAAACAAATCGACCTCTCTCGTTATCCGTTGATATACATCTATTGACAGTTTTATATTTATGGAATCATTACAGAAAAGAGAGAGTTTTACCGATTGTGTTTCGATCATGCCTTAGTGGGGTTCAAAATAACAGTAAAAAATAGAGCCTTTTTCAGTGCAAGGTGTACTACAACCGCTGTCGATGGTGGGAATGGGTATTGCACCACTTTATGTTCATTTCATTCAAAGCGATTTTAGTTCAAATGATTTTCCCGCGCCTGCTATCAGTTTCCTTGGGAACAACTGTTTTTAATAATAATAATAATAATAATAATAATAATCAAATTTTAGTAAAAAATAATTCAAATATTTTTTAATAATTATTATCAAGCTTTTCAAAATAACTTTTAAATTATTATCTCAACAAAAAAGAAAAGCCTTAAAACCCAACTTAACCAAAACATGTATTTAAGGCACATCTCAAATTAGCTGATTATCGTTATAACATCGAGTTTCAATCTAGCTACAAAAGAGAGAACAAGTGTGGCTGAGAAGATAAACACATGTTAAGAATTCGCTGAATAATTAAAACATGTCACTATTTTAACATACGAAATAAATCAATACATAAAACCGTCCGAGATATCGATAAGTACTTGAAGTGTAATGCAATTTCAAACTAGGATGCTAATAACAATATGTCAGCCTTTCAGATCTATGGATTGCTTTGTCAGGTTTCAGCAAGCAGCATTACTATTCACATAGGATACAGTTTTAAGTTTAAAATCAGCAATACATATGGTGTGAGGATAAGGATACAATTAGGATTATGTTATTTAAAAACCTGCTCATTTTATGCCCTTTTCATTTTAAACGTCAATCAATTGCTATTGTTAACAAGATATTTCTTCAATTCTCGACAGGTACTTTTTGTGTGCAATGGTTTATCACTGACTTACTACAACTAGCTACATATATATTAATAAATATGCATACGCATGACTTTCTTTTTTACGTACAGTATATAAGTTTATTATAATATTGTTATAAATTGGCTTTTATGTGCATCCGTCCGCAATTTCGGTATATATATATATGTGTGTGTGTGTGTGTGTGTGTGCGTGTGCGTGTGTGTGTGTGTGTGTGTGTGTGTGTGTGTGTGTGTGTGTGTGTGTGTGTGTGTGTGTGTGTGTGTGTGTGTGTGTGTGTGTATGTGTGTGTGTGTGTGTGTGTGTGTGTGTGTGTGTGTGTGCGTGCGTGTGTGTGTGTGCGGGGGTGTGTGCGTGTGTGTGTGTGTGTGTGCGTGTGTGTGCGTGTGTGTTGTTTTGAGAGTTAAGTATGCTCTTGCCGATGCATATGCGTTAGGAACCTTACATACAAAGGGATATAAACATTCCGAATATATTTATTTTGTGCAGTAACTAATTATCTTCTTTTGTAGATGTGGACATATAGGAATATTTGTTAACATTTAATTACATCAAATTATGTTCAAAACAAAGGTATCAATAGTTTAAGTGTGGTCGCATAACCAATACTCGCAGATAATGACTATTAACGTCGCTTTTAATTGCGCTATTCAAGTTAGTTGATAATAAACTGACTATATTATCAGGCAAATTAAACAAACGCAAATCCATATCATTATCTGCAACCCTGGCGCATTTAGTAAAAAAAATATCAATACAGAAATTTGCTTACTGAAACTGCCTAACTAAACGATTGATTGGGGCATATTGTAAACTATAATATTTGCGATATTAATGTTATATGTGTGATAGTTAGTGAACTGTGATAATGCCTCAATTGTGTACTACTTCGTATCGTAAGGCCTTCTGTAATCGTGTACCTGTATCAAAGGTCTCAATAGCCTGATGCAAATACAAGAAATTATATCGCTGTCTAAGGCCACATGTATCAAATAAGCGTAATGGCTTTTTGCAAAGTGCTTGGTCCTTTATCAGTGTTGATGAAGTGTAAGTTCAAATCGTTTTGTTCGACTTAATAATTCAAGAAACGATGTAGGTATACCTGTATGTGATGTCCGTTTAGCTGTCAGAAAGATTTGCGTTTTAATGTAACTATCCCGTCTTTCTATATTTTCTGTCAGCATGCTTAAATTACTCATTTTTGCATTTGCACAAATTAAAAGGGATAAACATATGTTACGCACGTATTTTTTTTAATAATGTATACAAAACAATCAGCAGATAAATAAACACGAAAACGAAATACGACCCCATGATACTGAAGTTACTGTCATAAACAACTGGCCATTTTGACTGCTTTGTGTCATGTTTTTAAGTTAAAATTTTTACCAATTGTAATTGCGCGGTTGCAATCGTTCGTGAAAATACATGGCCTACAAACCCTTCTAAAATGGGTTGATATATGTGTCAGGGGAATGTTTGTTCGACCTGTGTTTGTCCCAATAAGAATACTATGCACACCTTTTCCTGGTAATTTAAAATTGTCATTTTGCTAAACTTTGCACGAGACATTAATAGAAGCAATCAACAGGTCGAAGTCATTATTATTGTTAAGCTCGTCGCAATAACTTCGATATGATTCCGATGCATCTATTGAAGCTGTTCAGTAAAATATACTGTGAAACCATTTATTTTCGACAGCACAAAATTTCGCCATTTTTATAAAAATGACGATTTCGTCAGCACATAAATTCGCCGATTTCTGATTTTGAATTTTTAAAAAATGCGTCAGTCAATATCCGATTTGTGTGTAATACATATTCGCGATCAATCGCAGTTGCGAAAAATCGTGGTACGAATGCGGGAACACACTTGAGAATTACTGCAGGAGGTGGGGCCTGTTTGGGGCCTGTTTGTCACATGCCAATTAACTAGTCTTTTGTTATCAAGGGACAGTAATGGACCCTCATAATATATGCCTTTCACACGTTCATTGTTAACTGTTAACGAGTGTTTGTAACAACGAAGCCAATTGCCAATTAGTTTTATTCTATTATTATAATTGCCATACTGATAACAATTTTATTAAAATGCTGTCGATACTGTTTTAAAACTGTTTGTGTTATACAAAAGAGGTTCCAGATTGTTAAGTGGTTTTTTTTCAAATAAAATGCTTTTTTATTCTGATATCAACATTAAAATTATAAACTCTATGTGTGTGTTTGTTCTTAAAAAGTAAACTACCGGTATATAGATCTAAATCAAAAATGTCAATAATTTAAAAATAAATAAATTGATACATATAAAATAGTAATAAGTGTGGTTAAACGAAAACATTCAAACAACAAACAGCAATTAAAATGATCTTTATTTATTTGTGATAAATACGCATGTTGATCACACATCGTCATCTTTTCATTTGGTTTATTGTCTTTCATCGGCATTCGCTGCGTGATGGCTAATATGCAACACCCCTTAAAAACACAATGCAACTTATGGGTAATAAAGTTATAAACAATTAGCGCTAATTCATTACCATTCTACATAAACGAAGTCAACGCATTCGATACAGCTGTACTGCACACGCGTTTTAAAGAAGTGTAACGTGTCAGTTAAGTACCTCGTGTAATCAACATCCCTATGTGTCAAAACCGGATTAATCTTGATTACGAAACAGCAGTGAATGTGTGCATGGATTATGTTGGAATTTAATGCCTCATGTCTACGGTAAAGTTTTAAAATATTGTTCAACTTAGTGTTTGTTTTTGTTCAAACATAGAGCATGATTGTTCGTTAGGATCTTAATTTCGCCGATCGGTCGACTGACGAAATTTATGAAAATTAATGCCTGACGATTAATAATGGTTTCACAGTATTAGATTAATAGTTTGCTACATTACGATATATCGTCAATGTCTGTAAAGTGAACAACAAGATTAATGGCCTGCTCTTGTTGTTTTACAACAATCTACATTAATTTCGTCATGTGAGAACACAAGAAAAATTAATTATACATTTTACCTAAATACTTAACGTTAAATTGACTTCTCTGCTATTTTCCTGTTTAATTTTTATGCGTAACTTCGTTAATGTACAGCAGTCGATGTTGATAACGACCATTTAAAATACTCATAAAACGGCTCTTACCAGGATATGACCCAAGTTGTATGTTATATATAGTTTTGTAATAATTTTACAGCGCTAGAACGGCATTCATCCATCTCTGCCTAGTAACTGTCGATGTAGTAGTCATCAACAGATCCTTGAGAGTCTTGGTCATAATAGTAGTCGCTGTTCTCAGAGACGAGATGTCGAAGTTGTTGCATCCGCCCGAATTCTACTTCTGGGCACTCGTGGCACACGACTGTGTTGCGATTGCAAAAGTTCGTTGTGTCTTCTGAAATCAGATTAAAATTATGTCAACTATGTAAAACATACGTTTGTTATTTTAATTTCCGGTTCGTGTTGAATTGGGTTCATACAGCCACATTCTGTTTCCTAGTATCAGATATCAGTGCAATAATGTAAAGCATGTAAGCAAGAGTTATTAACTTTTAATTTTGACCAATGCACAAATACAAAATATTGAACATTAAACGCGGATAAATAACGCCAGGGATCATCGGCTTGGTGAGCGAAGCTTTGTGGTTATAAACCAGTAGGTAATGTGGTTATTGTCTTAAAAAATGCTAGTTGGTGGTTATTATAATTTTCCGAAAATAATAGTTTTTTTTTTCATTTTTTCTATGCTTAAATAGTTTTCCTTGTGATCTAACCATATTGATGAAAATTTACTAGTTGCACGATATTGGTGAATATTTATAAAAAAAAATCTATTTTAATGTTAAGTTTCCACGATTAAATATAATATTTTGTTCGATATGTGTCGTTTAGTAAAATAAATATATAAACTGCAAACTTTTCAATACATCCACAAGGCAATTGTAGAATTTTTCCTAGTTGTTGTTGTACCATGCGCATGATTTGACGTGAAGATTGCCTCTGTATTTGAAAAACTTGACTTGCTGATTGCAATTAATAACAAGAATCATGTAGAATAAAAGAATGATATAGCTATAATTGTCTTCAGAAATTAAAATTAACATAAAAGCGCTATTTTCAGCGCTATCAGAAATTTAGATATCTAATGAGATAATTTTAAAATTAAAAAACACATTTAAGTTATTTTGATATTATATCAAACCACGAAGCATCGTGTTGTTTACAAACCTGTTTAATTTATCAAATCCTTCTTTCCACGTACATTGAGTATTGTTCCATTAAAGTTCGCCCGACAAACCCTCTTTCCCCAGCTTGGCTTCTGTCACCAGAACTGTTGCTACGAAAACGAGTGCGATCAAATTCACCATTGCATTCATAGTTATCTTTAAAATAAAAAAAAAAGTTACATTACATTGCGTATTGAATGACGTACATCGTAAACGTATTCCTAATTACTTAGTGTCAAATAATATAGTCCATAATAAGAACATATTATGGCAAGTGTACCAAGTCTTTACAATTCTTTTTTGACTTCCTGTAGGAAAACTGTAACAAAGCTAGATCGTTAACCATCCAAAATGCAATTGAATACATTGCTTGTACGAGTTTGTTTTAGATTAGTCTTATTCTGCATTATCAAAATATTTAAAAAGAAATTCGTAAATGTGTAAAAAACGTGGTCACCTTTTTAGTCCCTTTAATGTTGAATGTTTTGTATTTCAAGCGTCAAATGCAGTACACACTGTTCTATAGAATAGCCTTAAGGAGCCAATTTATTCATCGAATTGACGTATCACTTTATTTCCTTCATAAACTTGAAATGATTCAATGTTTACTAGATATATATTTCGCATTAAACTTATTTAAAACTCTACTTAACAAGTTGCAGTTGGATTGTCGGAAAGACAATGGTGGATGATTGCACTCGGCCCTTCAGTTTAAATACATTATGACCCGGACTCTTGCTCTCATACTTAAGAAGCAGATATAGCCTTCGCACTCATGCTTCTCGATCAGGATGTAAACAACAGACGCTGATGTTAATATATCGGGGACAACTACTTGAATGCGATTGCTATCGGACCTTTGTGGGTTCTCTTTAAACATACGCATTAGAAAATATAATGTAAATGTTCTAGTATGTACTGTGAATGTTATATGTATATTTGAAAACTAAGGTGAAATTAACTTTTGTATAATTTGAAATGCATGTTATTGGCATTGAAATTAAAAAAAAAACAGCTCAAAATCGGTATGGTTGTTATCGAATGTTAACAGTTATTGAATTACTAGTATCTGGTTCAAAACATATGCTTCAGTATATTACATGTTGTTCATTTATTTAGACCGAGCTTGCCAACAATTTATTTAAACTTACAAAAAATAATTAGGCTATTGTTATTGTTATTGATATTTATTAAAACATGTTTTAACATCCATTCACTAAAATTTCACATGTGCTATTTATCGTTATCCGTTTATATACATCTATTGACAGTTTTATATTTATGGAATCATTACAGAAAAGAGAGAGTTTTACATATTGTGTTTCGATCATGCCTTAGTGGGGTTCAAAATAACAGTAAAAAATAGAGCCTTTTTCAGTGCAAAGTGTACTACAACCGCTGGGAATGGGTATTGCACCACTTTATGTTCATTTCATTCATAGCGATTTTAGTTTAAATGATTTTTCCGCGCCTGCTATCAGTTTCCTCGGGAACAACTGTTTGTAATAATGATAATAATAATAATAATAATAATAATAATAATAATAATAATAATAATAATAATAATCAAATTTTAGTAAAAATAATTAATCTTTTTCTTAATAATTATTATCAAGCTTTTCAAAATAACTTTTAAATTAATATCTCAAAAAATAGAAAAGCCTTAAAACCCAACTTAACCAAAACATGTATTAAAGGCACATCTCAAATTAGCTGATTATCGTTATAACATCGTGTTCCAATCTAGCTACAAAAGAGAGGACAAGTGTGGCTGAGAAGATAAACACATGTTAAGAATTCGCTGAATAATTAAAACATGTCACTATTTTAACATACGAAATAAATCAATACATAAAACCGTCCGAGATATCGATAAGTACTTGAAGTGTAATGCAATTTCGAACTAGGATGCTAATAACAATATGTCAGCCTTTCAGATCTATTGATTGCTTTGTCAAGTTTCATCAAGCTGCATTACTATTAAAGGGGCCTTTTCACAGATTTTGGCATATCTTGAAGTTTGTCATTAAATGCTTTATATTGATAAATGTAAACATTGGATCTTAAAAGCTCCAGTAAAAAATCAAGAATAAAATTAAAATAAGAAAAAAAAAGTAGCCGGTACCAGGGCTCGAACCAGTGACCCCCGGAGTCCTGGAGTTAGTCTGAAGTAAAAACGCATTAGCCCTCTCGGCTATTCCGCCGAGTATACACAGAATAAGTATTTTATACCTTATATAAGCAATCTTCGTAGTTTCGTAAATTTAAACGACAACAACAGAACTCTCCAAATTATTCAATCGTTTCGCGTTGCAACGCTTTATAATTTTTAGGTTTTCAAATCGTCAAAAGATACATATAATGGCTATATTGGACTATGGTAAATGTTCAGTTATACTGTTTCCTCACAAATATCATAACTAAAATGAAAATTTGTGAATCTGAAACAACTTTTTTCAATTTTGTCAATTTACCAAACCGTGAAAAGATCCCTTTAACATAGGATACAGTTTTAAGTTTAAAATCAGCAATACATATGGTGTGAGGATAAGGATACAATTAGGATACACACTACAGTTTAGATACATCGGTCGATGATGACAAGGTTTCAATTGGTACAATTGAAATTCGTCATCATATTTTCAAATCAAATGTTGGTTTATAAGTGAAGACAAGTTATAATTACTTTAAAACGCGTCACAATGACTACATATTCATGAAACCAAAAACTAGACCATTAAATTAAGAATAAAAAGTATATTAAATAAACTGTCAAATATTTTATTTTAAGCCACCAGCTATTAAAAAAATAAATAGGAGCACACAAAATGCTTTCAGTGCAGCATTAGAATTTTATATTAAAATCGCACACTGAACAATAACATAATATTAAAAGTATTGATACCGAATTCAATTTATAGTTTATATTTTATTTCGATCAGAGAAAAACTCACTAAAATAGGTCGAATTTATTTTTGTTAAAAACTACGTGAGTTTAAAAATTAAAGTAAGGGTCATATTGCCAAACTATTTTACAATTGGCTCTATTGCTGAGCATAGTACACATTGATTTCCCTCAGAAGTACGATGTATTAGAAATCATTATATAACATTTTTATCGAATTATCTATATTTTAAGAAATGAAAACACTTGACAAAGGTCTCATTAGTTGTAAAAAATGTTATTTATTGAGTCGGAATAAAATACGAGGTTTGTTTTCAACAAATTATGTGACACTGAATCCCCAATATTCGCAAAAAAATCGCTCAGATCCTTGCAAAAGTAATATTTCACGGATAAGCCACACATGCATGTTTATTGCTATTGTTCACAACTCATTTCATATTTAGATAGAACAAAGGGAGATGTTGTTTTTTTTGCAAAATGAGATTTTTGACACGAGGAATTTTTTTACAGGATAGATCTTCCATGCGTTACGATAAAATCATTGTACTCTGATTTACGTGTATTCAAATAATTTTAAATTAAAGGGGCACAGCTCTTATTTACTTTAGATTATGTACTTCATTGCGTGCTCATCTAACTCAATTCATGGACGAAAATGAGTTCTTTTAAAATACTCTTAAACATGAAACAACTATTGCGACCGTCCATATTTACATTCAAGTTGCTGCCCTAACATGTCGTAATCAAACAAAATAGTAGAATCATAAAAATATGGTCCAACCTGAATGTATCGTCTTATTTAAATCAATTTCATGTTAATTGAAACCAATTATTCTCTCTTGAAGACGATACGCGTATACTTCTTAAGAGAGAGAACCATTACAATTGAATCGTAAAAGTAACAAAATCATAACAGTGCGCGGAACAGTGTCAGACTTAATAATTGAATTTGGTTAATAATCCGAATCGCTAATGCAGTTTTTTCTTTTTTCAAGTTTTAATACATTCATCATACATCTAACTAGTCTGTCAGTAAAAATGCCTATTTCGTGATTGAGTTCCTCCAGCAAAGTTTGTATTAGCGGTAGTCCGACTTTCCTGTTCAAAAAAACATCTCTCAAGTATTTTTCGGTTTGTTATTAACTATGTGGGTTAGTGTTGGGTTCGGTTAGCTTTAAACCGGTTCATACCCTCGATGATTTGCTTTAACTGGGACTGTAAATCATGGCGGTAATCCAAAGTCAATATTTAGTTTTATTTTATTGTTAGTATTATGTAACAAAAGTCATTTACAATAACAAACATTTCCCGCCTGATAGAGTTTCTGAAATTTTCTTGTTTACTAGATCAATACTGGCATACAATTATCATGTTGAGAACTGAAATCAAGTAGAATGTTCATTAAATTGACCAATCAAACAAATCTTTCGAACTTAACTGTATCTTAGTTCACGTGTTTGTTAATCCTTTATCATTATACATAGTTGCTTACCAAATATAAACATGAACTGTTTAAAAGGTAGAATATAGACAACTGATTCTGTAATCAAAACATACGATTTTGATTTCGCTTAAATGGAGCTAAGCAAAATAATCTAAACGCTTGTATCACAAATCGTGTGAACAAACATACTGTTTAAATGTAGCTTCCAATAGTACAGTGATAATGTATGTATTACTGTATTTTAATATGGGTGAGATGAAAACTTCCGGTAGTGAAAACTTCTTAGCCAAGTTATTTTCTTTTTATCTGGTTTATTAGCTGATTTATCAGACAGAACAGAACAAATATTTTATTTACTTAAGCAAAAACAGCTCATCGTGATCAATATAAACATTCATACATGCGTGAAAAATACCGTAAATAAAGATAATAATAAATTACTCGTGAGAGTGTTGTGTGTTAATGTACACACTGAATTGAGTATTCATACTCAACTCTATATAATCAACAACAGAGGAAACAGCAAAAATACATAGATAAATTACATAATACACTGAAAATGTCAACAAAATTTGGCGTCAACAGATTAAAACACAGTATATTCATTTCATATCAAACGGTTAATATGGAATGAGTGCTGTATTGGACGTCATCATTGATGACGTTCAATCGAACGAATGATAAAGGGGGCTAAGTTTCGTTAAGTTGAGGCATATAGCCGCGATTTGGGTCTCTTGAATACTGGCCTAGCACGTTTGCTGAAATTTGACATGTATATGGACAAGAATGCGATCTACCTGTTGGCGTAGGCGTTATACCTGGGAAAAATCAGGTTTTCGAGTATTTTGCGTTTAAATATTTTTTATGGGAAAGGGCACGCGCGCGTGACGTCATGAAAAGCGCTTAGGCTAGCTTCCATCTTGCTACGAAACAAAGAAACTGACGTTACGCGTTATTAATTCAGTTAGGCGTTTAATCGATAAACAAAGGCGTAATAATTGTGTTTGAATATCAATCGGTAGTACACATGCATGTCTTTTGTGCACATTGTGTTTTTTAATGAACATGACATAAATCTATGTGTTATTCAACGTATTGAGTGCGACGAGTTAAAGAAAGGTTTACACGGCTAGGCTTTCCGAGATAAATGTAAGTACACACTGGTATTAGAATGGTATTCTATTTATCCGATAATATCTTGAATATAAATGATATTCAGACAATTACATTATTACGGTTTAATAATTTATTATTTAATCAATAAATAAACGCAAGCAGCAAATCAATTAATTTCGTTTGTAGTGGAAACCGAAAGTAAACAAACCAACCTTCAAAATGGCTGACGACATAGCAACGTAGGAATTAACGCTCAGAAATTATTTACAAAATAAGATCATCAGAAATGATGTAAAGTGAACGCTAATTCGCTGTTTTGTAGATAAGTATACGATCTATTGAAAAACCATAACATTTGACATAAAAACACCCGCGGATATGGAAATCTTCAGCGTAACGAAATAGCAGACATCACACGGTGTCTCATCTGATTCTACGCTGTTTGCCAAGGCCGATAATGAATGGAAATGCACAAACTCAGTAACTGGCAAGCATATAAGCATTAGTAGGTTGTTTCGTGATTATTTAGAAACGACTACATAATTCTTTTGGTTCAGCCAGTGCAACTTAACAGAAATAAGTATAAAAAGTTTCTACACCTGACAACAATGTGCCAACTTAATACAAGGTAAGTTGTTTACATTATTTAAAATATTGCAAGCTTACAGTATACAACAATAAACAGCTGGTACAATGTAATGTCATCATTTTAATTTTAATAAGCTCGTGGTTAATTACCCTTTTTTATCTTATGGATCAATGCATCTCTAACACCTTCAATTGACTTGTTCGTGAAAAATATACACCCTCAGTGCATGTTATCCCATACACCATCACTCACTTACTAAGGCTCGATTGATCATACTCGGCTTGGGTACTACTTACCGGTACATGTACCGCAGGTACTCTTAATTTTACTTACATGTACCCCGGGTACGGTAAATAAACTTAAACATACCCGCAAATATTAGATTGTATCTGATTTGTATATCCGCCAAAAATCCGATGTTGTTAACAGTGGTCTCTGGAAGCACCGGCAGCCGGCGATTTCACCGGTTACATTCAATCTAGATGCAGGCTACTTTTCCCCAAAATATCAATTGAAATGGTGCAAATGCACATGTTTTATTGCTTAATCGCCGGCTACTTTGAAAATATAACTGGCTTCTCAGATGTTTCTGGAGAACACTGCGTTAAACATGCTACCGATTAACGTAAAACAATATTGTTTACCTTAAACAAACTTCTCTTTTAAAAAATCAGCATCAACATGCTTTTTAGTACGAGTGTTGAGAGGACGCCTTAGGAATAAGCAAGTAATCAAGAATACGTCTCTGTTTCTGCTTTTATTTCCTTCATGTATAATGACGATAAGGATTGACGACTAACATTGACGACAATGATTACAAGCATTGACGACTAACGTTGACGACAAGCATTGGCAACTAGATGTAACATTGACCATTCTCTACAATAAATGAAATTAACAATAAAAAATGAGTAATAAGATTATAGTACAACAGATATGCTATTCAAAGTATAATATAATAGCATACACTCATTAGAATAAAAGGTTTCATAAATAACAATTTGAAACATTTTCAATAAATATCGAAATATCTTATACAATATTTATTACACAGCATTAATTAATTGTTAAAACATAATATAAAGACAGAATATGGTGTTCCCCATTTAACGGACCTTGCAAACCAAATAATGTTTCTTTTAAAAAATCTATGACGGTAAAAAGTGAACGTGCGATGTTGCGGAAAATATTATACTTGACGACATCATACAATGACGTGACTTTAAACAATTTAAGATTTAAAATTAAATCACATTATTGATTTTAACAATGAGTTTTGATAATATAAATGCCATTTAACAGAAAATTGACATAACAATTTGAAACATTTTCAATAAATATCGAAATATCTTATACAATATTTATTACACAGCATTAATTACTTGTTAAAACATAATATAAAGACAGAATATGGTGTTCCCCATTTAACGGACCTTGCAAACCAAATAATGTTTCTTTTAAAAAATCTATGACGGTAAAAAGTGAACGTGCGATGTCGCGGAAAATATTATACTTGACGACGTCATACAATGACGCGACTTTAAACAATTTAAGATTTAAAATTAAATCACATTATTGATTTTAACAATGAGTTTTGATAATATAAATGCCATTTAACAGAAAATTGACATAAATGTAAACATAATTAATTTTGACAAAATAGCCGACAACAACCGATTTAGTGTTAAAAAATTCCCGCGTACGTTTTAGTATATTTACCGTACCCAGGGTATGAGCCTTACTAACTGTATTATTATTATATCTCACCGACTACAAGGTACCGTACCTTTACCTTGTTGTGTTTATCAACCTGGAATTTATGTAAAATCCGGCTAATTAGTAACAGATGTGATACACTGAGATAAAGATATTGCCTTAGTCCTTATGTATTTGAGGCTGTTTCCATAAATAATTAAGAAGTAACTTTTTACAGCTTTTTAAAGATTTTTTTAAAAATAAATAACAAAGAAAAAAGTTTATCAATTACAGAATAATTATTGATTTAATATAAAATGGCTCCTTTGTAATATTTAAATGCTACAATTTTTAATCGACCAGTAAAGACCAGTAATGACCAGTATTGACCAGTTTTAACCGGGTATTGACTGCCGGCCCGGTCAATACTCAATTGACCGGTCAATATGCCAACCCTGCATTGAAACCTAATATGCATTTATCTATTATTATTTGGGGACAAATAATTTTACTGTGTGAAGACCCTACATAAAAATGCTGATTTTTTTCTTACTTGGTACCTGGCGACACACATTTTCAAGTCTATTTCATTAAATTTGGCATAGATATTTATAAAAATGGCATCATATGAACCAGTAGTCATAGTATAAGCAACATTGAAGCCTAATATGCATTCATCTATTATTAATTGGGCACAAATAATTTTACTGTGTGAAGACCCTACATAAAAATGCTGATTTCTTTCTTACTTGGTACCTGGCGACACACATTTTCAAGTCTTTTTCATTAAATTTGGCATAGATATTTTAATAAATGGCATCGTATGAACCAGTAGTCATAGTATAAGCAACATTGAAGCCTAATATGCATTCATCTATTATTATTTGGGCACAAACAATTTTACCGTGTGAAGATCCTACATAAAAATGCTGATTTTTTTCTTATTTGTTACCTGGCGACACACATTTTCAAGTCTATTTCATTAAATTTGGCATAGATATTTATAAAAATGGCATCGTATGAACCAGTAGTCATAGTATAAGCAACATTGAAGCCTAATATGCATTCATCTATTATTATTTGGGCACAAATAATTTTACTGTGTGAAGACCCTACATAAAAATGCTGATTTTTTTCTTACTTGGAACCTGGCGACACACATTTTCAATTCTATTTCATTAAATTTGGCATATATGTTAATAAAAATGGCATTGTATGAACATATCGTCATAGTATAAGCAACATTGAAGCCTAATATGCATTCATCTATTATTATTTGGGAACAAATAATTTTACCGTGTGAAGACCCTACATAAAAATGCGGATTTTTTTCTTACTTGGTACCTGGCGAATCACATTTTCAAGTCTATTTCATTAAATTTGGCATAGATATTTATAAAAATGGTATCATATGAACCATTAGTCATAGTATAAGCAACATTGAGGCCTAATATGCATTCATCTATTCTTATTTGGGCACAAATAATTTTACTGTGTGAAAACCCTACATAAAAATGCTGATTTTTTTCTTACTTGGTACCTGGCGACACACATTTTCAAGTCTATTTCATTAAATTTGGCATAGATATTTATAAAATTGGCATCGTATGAACCAGTAGTCATAGTATAAGCAACATTGAAGCCTAATATGCATTCATCTATTATTATTTGGGCACAAATAATTTTACTGTGTGAAGACCCTACATAAAAATGCTGATTTTTTTCTTATTTGGTACCTGGCGACACACATTTTCAAGTCTATTTCATTAAATTTGGCATAGATATTTATACAAATGGCATCGTATGAACCAGTAGTCATAGTATAAGCAACATTGAAGCCTAATATGCATTCATCTATTATTATTTGTGCACAAATAATTTAACCGTGTGAAGACCCTAGGTAAAAATGCTGATTTTTTTCTTACTTGTTACCTGGCGATACACATTTTCATGTCTATTTCATTAAATTTGGCATAGATATTTATAAAAATGGCATCGTATGAACCAGTCGTCATAGTATAAGCAACATTGAGGCCTAATATGCATTCATCTATTATTATTTTGGGCACAAATAATTTTACGTGTGAAGACCCTACATAAAAATGCTGATTTTTTTCTTACTTGGTATCTTGCGACACACATTTTCAAGTCTTTTTCATTAAATTTGGCATATACATGTATATTAATAAAAATGGCATTGTATGAACATGTCGTCATAGTATAAGCAGAGAAGCATAATAGGCATTCATCTATTATAATTTGGGCTCATACAATTTTATCGTGTTAGCACCATATATCAAGTTGCAGATTTTTTAAATATTCGCCACATACCCAAAGGCATTTTCATTAATATCTCAGAAAAATAGACCTATATATTAATACACATGGCATCTAAAGAACATTTTATCATAGTTAAACATGGTTCCCAGCCAACCTGGAAATCAGGGAAAACCTGGAAAAAGACTTTCACTTTCACTAACGCCCAGTACAAATATATGGACAGAATGATTTTTTCACTTACCGGTATGTGGGTGTATGTTGGCTCCACTTCACAAGATACAGTCATTGTAGTTTAATTGAAAAACGCATCTTACAATGTGAGATGAGTTCTGGGTTCAAGCCCCAGCAGTGCCCTATCATGTGTGATATACAGAGCCATTATGATTAAATATACACAGTTATCTTTTTAAACAATACAATTAAATATAAGGAATAATGTTAAAGGGGCATTGCTGCTTAGCCATTTTTGGGATTGTATTGTGATTTTTGGCCAAATTTGACACTGAATAACAGGGTTTATATACATCCCAAGCATAAATGCTTCTAAATTTGTAAAAAAAAACTAGTCGAAGTGTGCAGAATATTAAAAATTTGCAATTTTCTGATGTCTAAAGGTCATTAAATGCCACTTAAAGTTTACATTTTTTGTACAAAATGACCCATTTTGTGTTGTCCATTATTGGTTAATGTTTTACGCCGTCAGGTCCAAAAACGCTAATTCTGTAGCTTGTTTGGACTATAATCTATAATGTGGCCAAGTTTCAGCAGATTCGACCCAGTGGTTCTGATTTTATACGCCGTGCCTAGCTTTTATTAGTCCACTACCGGTTTCACCGGAGGGGACTTATGGTTTGCGCTCTGTGGGTCCGTCAGTCAGTCACACTTTTCTGAATCCTGCGATAACTTTAAAAGTTCTTAATATTTTTTCATGAAACTTGAAACATGGATAGATGGCAATAAGGACATTATGCACGTGATTTCATTTTGTTCCTACGTCAAAAATTCTGGTTTCTATGGCAATAAATAAAAACATAAAATAAATTCTGACAATGGTGGAGCCGGTAGGGGACAAATTTGCTTGACAATAGTCTTGTTGAGTATTACTCACTGACTTATGCATATACGCTCGGCTGTTTTCGGAGAATACCTGAGGTATTGTCATAGCCAGCTCATCGCGTCGTGTCGTGTCTTTTCGCCGTCCGGCGTCCGCCATGCTAAAACCTTAACATTGACCCATTGTACCCACAATTTTCGTACCCACATTTTTTTTCGTAACCAAAATTTTCGTACCCACATTTGTTTAGTACCCAAAATTTGTGTTCCCACATTTTCTTACCCAAAATTTTTGAATCCAAATTTGTTTAGTTCCCACTCATTCCATCCCGCGAAACCCCTTAAGGTGTCGCAACTCTAGTATGGAATGAGTGATGTATTGGACGTCATCATTGATGACGTTCAATCGAACGAATGATAAAGGGGGCTAAGTTTCGTTAAGTTGGTGCAAATCACTGCGATTTGAGCGCCTTAAAAACTGGCCGAACACGTTTGCTGAAATTTGACATGTATATGGACCAGAATGCGATCTACCTGTTGGCGTAGGCGTTATACCTGGGAAAAATCAAGTTTTCGAGTATTTTGTGTTTAAACTTTTTTTGTGGGAACGGGCACGCGCTCAAATAAACATTGTGACGTCACTTCACAAACAGCGTTAGACATCCGCCATCTTGTAACGCGACAAAGAAACTCAGTGTCATTAATTCAATAAACACAGAAAAATATGATTGTGTTTAATAATCATTAATACAAATGTCTATATTTTGTGCAGCGGATGTTTATTCAGACAGATACGGCAGAATTATGTAAGTATCTTTGTGTACTTTACAGTAGATTTGATAGTGGTAAACAACTGCGTACCGGTAAAGTTCAATCTAGCCGATTTTACTACGCAAGAAATTTAAGTATCTCACTGGCAAAATGAGCTTGACACATAAACAACAACCGGATCCGATTTACATCCACATAATATTGTGGGAATCCGATGCAATGCAAATTACTCATGTTTGATAACGTTTGATGAATTCGTTATATCAATATGCATTAACATTCAAGGGGAATAATTTTTAATTGAAATGTGCGATTCAATGACAGTGTTATATTGGGATAATAAGTCGTTTAGCCGTTATCATGATAAGTATATTGTTTGTTGTGTTTCATTTTCATAAAAAACATACTTTTACTGTTTTTTCCTTAAAGTAAAACAGTTCAGTAGTCATTATATCTTGAATTTTAAATATTGAAATAGATGTCGGATATTTCATATTTTCGGACGTTGCTACGTAAGCTAGTTGTCAACATAATTATTAATATACTGATTTACCTTTTACGCATACAGTTGTGCAACTGTTGTCTACGTAATGATACGCTGTTTAATGTCTATAATGTCTTCCTGCCCCTGATGATAATAAGTATTTATCTCAACAAACCCCAGCAATGTCAATGGTCGGTCAACATAAGAAAAATATTAGCTAAAGAAACTTCAGTGTACAATTTATATAGCAGTGTCCGACAAATCCATTGCCCGGAGCCCGGGGGCTACAGAATTTTTTCATCGGGCTACTGAAATGTTTCAGCTGACGCCCGCCGGGCTACTATAAATCTATAAGAGCGGTAGCCCGTTTTATTGACAGACATACGTAGAATAAACACGCTGACCATGTGTTTCTACACCGTGTCTTGTTTATAATCCGATAACAAAGTGCAATCAATTATCTTATCAATCACCGATCACTTGCGGTAATGTCGTAAACAGTAAGAGTGCATTTTAATCATTCAATCAGAATCAACATTTGTCGTCTGCTAATAATATAATGAGAGCCGGTTGGATAGTTGGCGCACATGATGCAACATCATTTCGCAGTTTGGAATTCTTTGTTAACCGCAACAATGAGTAAGAGCGACTACGTTTTTGATGTCGTTAAATATCCAAGGATGCCGAACATTAAATAAATCAAAACAATAGCGGATTCTTCAAAACGGTAACGAAACCGAAAATGAATATTAATAACAACGCGGTTAACACCTGCTAATTAGTTTGCATTGTCAATTAATAATTGGATTGATCGACTGTTAATCAATAATCCCATATATGCCCAATTTAATTTTTTTTAAACCAAATTATGGGAGGGTAATATAGACGATGAGAGTCATAAACACAAACGTTTGAAATTTTCTAAAGTGTCAATTGAATTTCGGCATATGATTCTATTTAAAGATATGATGAAATAAGCTCCCAATCAGGACCGTTCAATTGCAACTTGCGTAAATCACCTGCGACGGTTTGCACACGTTGTGTACAGCTATTTTAGGTTACAAAGTTCTACATTTAATAAATGAATTTCTTTGTCCAGACAGGGACCTATACAAACGTATAGGCCCCTGGTCCAGATAAAAAGCGCGCACAAATTGGCATGGGTGTATTTATTTGTAAATAAAAATTTCGTAGCGGGTACATCATTGAGATCATTTAGTTTCCATTAAAAGTTTCGTTGTGAATTTCAACTAAAGTACCGGGGTATCTCGCGAATTATTTGGCATTGACATTTCCTCTTAATAAAATATAATGTAAACACGCTGTATCGTTACCGTTACACTGTATCAGTTCCTTCATTATTGAAACAATTATTGTATTGTATACTGACTGCACACTAGTGTCGTAACATACGGATGCAATACGTAAATTCGGACAGAACTTAAAGTCGGACACAAGTAAATAAATGATTTAATACTCTTGATTTCTTGAAACTCGGTATTTGTTGTTAAAAAGAGCAATTGCATTGATTAACACCATACGAGTCAGTCGTATTGATCATCTAAACGCTTTATTTACGTTTCCAACTTAACGTGCTGTCCGAATTTAAGTACACATACATGTGCACATACATGTAATATCTATAACATGCAATAAGAAATTTGTTGGACACTGATATAGTATTGACATACCTGTATGATGAAGCCAACCCCGTATCAAAAGTCAACCAGAGTCGTAACATATTTATGTCATGCTATAAATCAAAGAATACTCATTTTCTTGGATACATTTCTACATATATTGGTGAATGAATATAAATTACTGCACCGAGGAATATTTTAAGGTTCAAATGTTTCAAATGCATCTTACAATAGATGAAAATAACTCTCATCAGTCTGAAATTCACAATTTTGACGCCATTGTCGCTTTGTCCAAGACTAGTTTTAATTTGGATACTTTCGAACGACCTTGACATTTTTTGCTGAAATTGTAAACATTACTTTCGTTTTCTGAAATCTATTATTTGTGATTAACAACAAGTCTGGTGGATTATAAAAATGATTTCAGTGTGAATCGGGTAGTTTTAAATATTTACTTTGAGTTTGTATTTACACTACAATTTGTTCACAAAACAAGCCAGAATATTCTAAAATACCGGGAAATGTCATTCTGAATTTGAAAACACTTGAGCACACGGTATGTTACTAAAAGTAGAAATACCATCATATGACCGTGAAATCTCGGGAGATTCGCATTTCAAGAAAGTCTGTCACATCGCTGTTTTTCTCGATATGTAAGAGCAGAATAGATAAATTTTAAATGTTTAAGATAGTATTTTGTGAAAGAATGTATCAGTTAAATGTGAAAAATGTCAATCTTTCCAATCAAGTGATTGATATGGGCCAATAACTGCATTTAAAAGCTGTTTTGGACCGGTCTTTTTTAACTGTCGACTTTTCGGCATTTTCTGGTTGACTTTCCTAATGGGGTTGGTCCATAACTATAAAGTCGCGCCAGTCAAAAATCATAAAAAGCGACATTTAAAGTTATGGTAGCCAGAATTAGAAAAATATGTACAACTGAGCAATCAATCATGACAGACTGATGTCTCAGGTTAGTGCAGTGATTTTTCCACCAGATTCTCACCAAGGTGATCCCGGTTGATTTCACCACAATTGAATATATGTCAGTACACAAATAAATTATACAGCAGGTAATGACAATCGATAAATGTCTTAGTTTTAATTTAATTGTTTGCACAAATTTGGACACTCTTTGTGTCTGAGATATGTTGGGTTAAATGACCTTTACAACAAAACATACATCTCTGAATCTGCGATACATTACAGTTAAAGTTTAACACGTAAAATACCAGTATTCAGATCTGAAAATATCCTAAAAAACTCGTATGGTATGAAGTACATATATCTTGTGACGTATTTTCATTTTAAATCTTGAATTTAATGACGACTTGAATTTAATGACGACAAGTCGGACATGCAGTTAAATATTTTTATACGTATATCGTGTGACATAATTTCATTTAAACTCTAGATTTTAACGACATTAGTCTGACGCGTGCGGCGTTATTTTATTTAACAGTAAAACAAAAATTAAGTAGACTATCAAAAAAATACAAAAAGTGTACTTGTAAATAAAAACTCCTTCATTCCGTATAAAGATTGTACGTTACAGCAGAGCTCCAGATAACTTTTCTGAGTAATTGGGTTAATACCCACTACTTTTGAGTTCAATTGGGTATTTTCATATTCAATTGGGTACAAAAAAGTCGGTACCCACAACGGGTACTTTAATTGACAATTGGGTACCTTTGTTTTAAAATTGGGTATGTTCATTGTCTTAAATTCTCACCTGCTTATCTGAATAAGCTGGTTGTAGTTCCACTCTTAATTGATTAGTTTCAGAGATTTTGTGTAATTATGTAGATGTATCCATAATATACAGTCTTGATTCAAAAAAAAAGTTCAACGATTTTTTCCACCAGTTTTCTTACAATGTAAGCACTGACAGCAATTGCCTCCGACATAATATCGTCAAGAATTAGTTTCACTATATTTTCCGCTTCTGATTTTGTGTTGCCTGCGGTTAAATATCTTAAAATTGAGTTTCTTTGTGCCTAGGATACGATGTTTCCATTTTTAAGGCCTCACGATTTCGACATTTTCACAACAATAACACGTAGTCACAAAGACACTTTTTTCCGTACATATTATTGTACTGAAGGTTATACTGAAAGCCCTTGAACAAAGCGGAAAGAATCCGGGTATTTCGGACCAGGGTATTTCCGGGACAAATTTACTCGTTATGCAAAGGAAAAATATGATATGCGTAATCGGCAATTTCAATGGGGTTTCGGAACGCATGGTTTTATTTTTCTATGCGTAATCGGCAATTTTACATTGGGTATTTGCACAAATGCCCACCTTATCTGTAGCTCTGTTACAGTAATCTGTGAAACAACGTCATTAATAAAACAAAAATATATGTTTGACAACAACGGTGGCTAATAATGTTTACGAAAAAATACAAACAATATAGATTTATCTATTACATAACATGTTAGAATTTTATCATGCATTTATAATCACTCATAAAGAGATTTCAATATACAGTTACATGCATAGACAGTTTTTTTAAGCCAGTGCCTTTTGAATTCAGAAAATAATCAAGATAAACCATAAAATTGGGAAAAAAAGATAGTAAACCATAAACTTGAGAAAAATGAGGCATTATTAATATGATTATAAATAACAGAATTACAATAATTTTGTTTGGAAGTGCATGATTGAGTGCATTTTAAAATTTATATTATAAAATGCTGCTTGAATTTCTTTTTACCTTTCATATGTAAAAAAAGAAATATCATCTGCTAGTGCAAAATATGACTGGGAAAGCTGGTTTATGGTCATTTCGTAGCAAAAGAGAAGAAAATAAGTGCATTAAATAAATGAATTCATATTTTTGTATCTGGAATAGTTGTATTTTAAATAGATCCTCCACCCCAGGGCTTTTTTTCCTGACTTTGTGAAGCGGCCCTGGCACCCTCACTTTGTGAAAAAATGAGTCGTGAACTTTTCAAAATTGTGAAAAAATGATTCGTGAACTTTTCAAAATTGTGAAAAATTGAGTCGCGAATTATTCAAAATTGTGAAAAATTGAGTCGCAAACTTCTTAAAATTGTGAAAAACTGAGCCGTGAAATTGTTGAAATTGTGAAAAACGGCCAATTTTGTAAAAATTCACGGCCCTGTTAGGTTTGTGAATTGTCCCTATCAAAATTGTGAAATGTCCTTCCAGGGCCACTCGCAAAGAAGGAAAAAAAGCCCTGCTCCACCCTATAATGGCCGAATAAGGGCTAAATTGCTTTCCGACTTGAAATGAAAAGGCATATTGGTTGATCGTGTAGCGTTTATGTGCAAAATTTGAGGGCCAATTGATAAAGCTTGTTGATGCCAAAACAGGTAATAATAATAATTTATTATCAGGTACATGTACACAAGCAAATAAGTATATTTAACCCTTTCAGTGCGGGAACCAAATTTTAAAGGCCTTTGAAAACAGTTTGGATCCAGATGAGACGCCACAGAACGTGGCGTCTCATCAGGATCCAAACTGTTTGCTATTCTGATAGTATTCTTTGAAAAATTTTTGAAGAAAATGCTAATTTTAGAAATTCAGCAGACGACATTTTAGCAGACGACAAATTTCCCAGCATGCAAAGGGTTATTAAGATGCTTAAGGTGTGGAAGACTCATAATCAGGTTTGGTGTCCCTCAAACCCTAAGCATCTTGTAATTCCTTATGCAGTTTGTATAGATAGTGCCGCATCCTGACACGTAAAGCTTGTGCTTTGTTGGCAGCGTTAGTTGGCTGTTAACAGGTTCATTGTGGTTATCTCCACCATCAGTCTGTCCGTCTGTCCTAGCCACTATCTCCTACACCATTAGCACTAGAACCTTGAAACTTAAACACATGGTAGCTATGAGCATTATGTGCGACCCTGCACTATATGGAATTTTGATCTGACCCCTGGGTCAAAAGTTAAAGGGGATGGGGTGGAGACAGGTCAGAGATTTTCACTTATTTTTAGCTTGACTAATATATATGAAATATATATAATGGAGCTATCCTGATCACGTCGGCGTTACCGTTAGCGTGCACATGTTAAAGTTTGTGTACTACCCCATATATTTTCTTTGTCCTTTTACAAATTACTTTTATACTTTGCATACATGTACTTCTTTACCAACATGACCCTTATCTATAAACAAGAGCAGACAACTGTATCAAGCATTTTGACAGAATTATTGCCCCTTTTATACTTAGAATATGCATATTATTGATAAATCTATGTTAAAGTTTGCATACCACCTTAAATATTTTCTATGTCCTTTGACTTATTGTTTTCATATTTTGCATACTTCATTACCAACATGATCCCAATCTATAAACAAGAGCAGACAACTGAATCAAGCATTTTGACAGAATTATTAACCTTTTATACTTAGAATATGCATATTATTGATAAATCTATGTTAAAGTTTGCATACCACCTCAAATATTTTCTATGTCCTTTGCCATATTGCTTTCATATTTTGCATACTTCTTTACCAACATGATCCCAATCTATAAACAAGAGCAGAAAACTGTATCAAGCATTTGACAGAATTATTGCCCCTTTTATACTTAGATAATTGAACATTTTGCTTAAATTGCCATAACTTCTTTATTTATGAGCACATTTGATTCATACTTTGACAAAACAACACTTACCTGACATACCACAATGCACTGCACCCAAACTATCCCCCATGCCCCACCCCAGAATCCCCCCCCCCCCCCAATTTTATTTTTATAATTATTTTTGAAACTTCATCTTTTAAATTACCACCAACCCACATTAACCACCCGTCTCCATGATGGCTTACATTAACCTGTCAAGCACTCGAAATCTCTTAAGACAATAGTTACGGTCAATCTCAACCATGCATGGCCGCATTACCAACCCTGGGGCGCCCCCTGGGTCAAACATGCGGCATGGGAATACGCGTCGGCCTCTGCCGCACCATTTTTCACCAATTGACTTCAAATTAATACTTAAGATTTCTTATGACAACACAGTGTCTCGACCATCCATGTTCACATTACCCACCCCAGGGCCCCGCCCACTTTGGTGGTAAAGATCCCAAGCTATTTCAGCATAATTAAAATCCAAGCCATTTTTGTGGTCAAGCACCGAGCTTTCTCACCATAATTAAAATCCAAGCCAGTTTGGTGGCAGAGACCCCGAGCTATTTCAGCATAATTAAAATCCAAGTCAGGTTAGTGGTCAAGATCCTGAACTTTTTCGGTATAATTAAAATCCAAGCCAGTTTGGTGGTCAATTTTTGTGGTAAAGACCCCAAGCTTTCTAACCATAATTAAAATCCAAGCCAGTTTGGTTGCGGAGACCCCGAGCTATTTCAGCATAATAAAAATCCAAGTCAGTTTAGTGGTCAAGATCCTGAACTATATCGGTATAAATTATAATTAAAATCCAGGCCAGTTTGGTGATCAAGACCCCAAGCTTTTTCAGCATAATTAAAATCCTAGCCAGTTTTGTGGGGGAGACCCTGAGGTATTTCAGCATATTTAAAATCCAAGTCAGTTTAGTGGTCAAGATCCTGAACTATTTCGGTATTATTAAAATCAAGGCCAGTTTGGTGGTCAAAAACCCGAGCTTTTTTAGCATAATTAAAATCCTAGCCAGTTTCATGGCCGAGACCTCGAGCTATTTCCGCATATTTAAAATCCAAGCCAGTTTGGTGGTGAAGATCCTGAACTATTTCGGCATAATTAAAATCAAAGCCAGTTTGATGGTCAAGATCCTGAGCTATTTCAGCATAATTAAAATGCAAGCCAGTTTGGTGGTCAAGAACCCGAACTATGAGCATAATTCAAATCCAAGCCAGTTTGGTGGTAAAGATCCCAAGCTTTTTCAGCATAATAAAAATCCAAGCCAGGTTGGTGGTCAAGATCCTGAGCTATTTCAGCATAATTTAATTCTAAGCCAGTTTGGTGGTCATGACCCCCGAGTTATTTCAGCATAATTAAAATCCAAGCCGTTTTGGTGGTCAAGACCCCAAGCTATTTTAGCATATATTTTTTTGGCATAATTTTTTCTTACCCAATTGTTTTCGTACACACATTTTTTTCGTACCCATTTTTTTCTGTTTTTTGACAGAATAATGCCCCCTTTTATAGTTAGAAAATTGAAAATTTGGGTAAATTTTGTGTTCAGGTCTACTCTTATCCTATTTGTGTTAAGGTCTACTCGTATCCTAAAGTATCAAAGCTATATCGTCTACTTAATGTTATATGTCATGTAACTGACATTTTTAAACATTTTATTTCTTTCCCATTTTTGTTTTTTTTATTAAGGTGACATACATCAACTGTTTAATAATATTAAGTCTACCTTTTTGGTAAAAATATTGTTTTTACCAAATTTTCAAAATTGACATTACGGACACATGTCATTTGCTGAATGAAAAAGTAGCATAACTGACATTTAGTTAAATTTTCAGGAGAAGGAAAAACTTCTTTATTGAAATAAAATAGGGATACTTACAGAGTGAAACAAACACATGGGATATTTTCAGATTTGAATACTGGTATTTTACGCATCTTTAGGCAGTTCTGTGTACCAAGGATAAATACAATATTTAAACATTCATGTACAATGCACAATACTAAAAACCTGAATTGTAACTGTAATGTGTTTCAGATTCCGAGATGTCTGTGTTGTTTCTAAGTTCATGTGAAAAATTAAGTTTATATGTTTATAGGTTTAAAATTGCAAATTTTCCTCTTACTTGCCCTTGTATTTCAAGATAGAATACTTTCCTTCCCAGAGGAAAGAGATCTGGGTTTGAATCCCAGTGGGGGCTTCAGAGGATGATTCATTTTAAGAAAAATGAATATATTTGCTTTACTTTGTCTCTAACTTAACCAAATAACTCTGACAATGCCTTTACAAGTATGCAGTTTTTGATAATTCAATTATGCAAGAAACATGTATAATTTTAGGGTAGACTTAGACAGCAAACTAAGAATTGGCATCCATTTTAGTTTTTTAAGTCAATACAACAATAAATGCATATAGGAACACATATTTAAATTAAAAATGCAACAATCAGAGGACATAATCAATTAAATAGTAAATGACTACTTTAAATATTTTTTAGCACTGTTTGTTTTTCAGAGATTTGTAAATATGACGTTTTATGTTCTTCCCATTGAACTAATGCAATATGTGCTTTGGAACTGGAATCATATAGTGTTGGAAAGCTGATGTTTCACGTCCAGAGGGTCCTTGCTTCCGGAAAGCTGAAAATTGTATATGATCTCCCCACTCATTCCATCCCGCGAAACCCTTAAGGTGTCGCAAGTCTAGTAACATTAATTCTTATCTTAAAACATGTTATACAGTAAATTGCTAAATTCCGAAGGGTACCTTTATTATTACTATTTAAGAGTTTCGAAAATGTATGCATACTTGGTCTTATTGAATAGTATTTTGATATATATTTTTATCTTTCTTCTAAATAAAATGGACATCTAAGTAAAAAGTGATATTCGTCTTCTAAATCGTTAAGATTACATAAAGTACAAATTCTTTCATTTCTGATAATGTTATAATGTCTACCAGTTTCAATTAACAGATTATGTGACGATAGACGTATTTTAGCAATCATGTTTCTATGTTATTTATTGTCAATGACATCTAAATACACAGATCTTTCAAATACAGGTTTAAGTTCCATGTAAATAAATAATGAAGTGGATGAATCAACATTAACTCTCAACTCAGATACATACTTATCTCTGAGTCTAGTCTTTAACAAAGGAATAAAACTTTCAATTATAACTGACTCAGAAAACAACCATACATATGTAAATCATGTTTGGTTTAAAATTTTGCGAACTTTAAAGGACCAATTAACAGTGTTATTTTGTGTTTCAATTTCTAATCTTTGCATATTAATGACCGTTGTAAGAATACAATTGCCTTGTTTCTTTTGATGAAGTTTCAAAAAAATATTTAACAATTCGTAGGTATCTACCAATATACAAAGGAAATCGACCAAGTTCGGCATAGAGTGTCATTGAATTTGTTGACAGTTTTACATTTAACAATCTTTTACAGAACTGTTTGTGAATACGTTCAGTATTAGTTGCCGCAATAAATCCCCATACTTCGCAATTATAATTAAGGATTGATAATACATGTGAATCAAACAGCTTGAACATAACATTTATTGGCACTTCCATATCTTTTGTAATACAAAAAAGTGAATTCATAGCCCTTGTAGCTTTACCATATAGTGTATTAGTGGCAGGTATAAATGAGCCCCAACTTGACATTACAATACCAAGGTAGTTAAAATTGCTAACTATTTCAAAAACTTTTTCTTTGTAGGTTCATTTGTAGTTTTTTCCCCTTTTCTAAATACCAGTTTTTTCAATATTTACAGTAAAATTCCATTTGTTGCAATATAATTCTAGATTGTTCAACGATTCCTGAAGTCCTTCTTTAGTTTCTGAGAAAATGACAGCATCATCCGAAAATAGGAGGAGATAAACAGACAATTGATCTAACGTTATTCCTGCGTTTATTCCGTTTTGCAAATTAAATTCTATATCATTAATAAACAGAGAAAACATTATCGGCGAAGTTATCTCTCCTTGTAATAGTCCGATATTACTACTAAAAAGGTCCGAAAGTGACCCCATGTGTTTAACTTGCAGTTTGATCTCGCAATACATAGAGCGGATAAGTGAAATTAACTTGCCGTCGAATCCCGATAAAATCATTTTATGCCATAGCTGTCCGCGATTTATAAGATCATACGCCTTCCGGTAATCGACATAACAGCAGAAAAGTGTGTTTTTACTATGTATTTGCTTTTCTATTAAATGGTTAAGAATGAAAATTGCATTAACGGTACTGCAATTTGGTTTAAATACGAACTGCGCGTCTGTAAGAATGTCATGGGTTTCTGCCCAAGATTTTAATCGTTCGTTTAACACATTTGTAAATAGTTTCGCAAAACAGCTTAACAACGTAATGCCTCTATTGTTATTTGGATCGGAAATATCGCCCCGTTTATGTAACGGAATAATAACTCCCGTTGACCAGCTCTTTGGAAATTGTTTCGTATCCAAGATATAATTAAATAATAATTCCAATGGTTTGACTATAATATGCACTGTTTCTTTGAAGTATTCATAAATACTATCGTTCGAAGCTGCCTTATTATTATTTAAACGCCTTGTAGCTGTAATTATTTCTTCTTGGGAAATGGGTTTGTCTAGGCCAGGGTAAGAGCTTACTGGATTTTCTGTACTATCAAACTGCCGTAAATAAATGTCGCTTTCGTCGTTGTTTATGTTAACGTCAGCCTCAGAAGCTAATCAATATCAATACAAAGAATATCAGACATTATAAACAGGAGCGCTTACTTATTTAAAGTATATAACAGATATTTTAAATACATTACGTATCATGATAACTTGTCTTACCGCCGGTGGATGTTAATGTTATATCATAACAAACACAAGTATCTTACAGTTTAGTATACTAGCTGCATTCCTAAAAATACTTGCATATACATTTTTATGCAGCTAATATCAAGTGCGATCTAAGGAGTTAACATTTGCGTGTGTCACTTGTTTTCGTCACAGATTCAAATTCACCGGTATTTGTGTGATGGTCTAAACGATATTTGCTTCGACAAGGAAGTAGTCTCAACACGTAATGGTGGATAGAGTTAAGTAGAGATAAAATGAAAATATTGATTATGGATATGTTTGTTTACAATAAAAACGTCACATTCATCGCTGATTGATAGCAATTTATTTTGTAAGCTCTAAACGATGTTTGCGTTGGCAAGGAATTAGTCTTATCAAGCAGTGATGTATTTAGTTTACTTACGAATAAAAAACAATATAGTGTATGGACATGCATTTAACAAAAAATGCCACATTTTCGGTGATTGTGCATACAAATCAGGTTTGACCGTCGTCCAAACGAATTCCACAATAAAGTAAATGTTAAGGCAACACATAAGATATATCTCCAACTCATTGAAAGATTCAATCATAATCAAAGAGCGCGCACACAATATGCATAACTAAATAGCGCTATAAAAGATAAAAACACTCATCTAAGATGAATTTCAAATAGTATTCATGGTGTTTTTTGATGTTTATAGACAAAGTCTGTATGAAAGGTTTTTTTATGAAATTTAAATGAACACTCGATTAAATAGAGACACTTTTTTAAAAGAGCCAGCATAGTATACGTTTACAATACAAAAAAACTTTGCCCAGCTATAGGTAAAACAGGTTTGTTAGTAAAACGATCTGCGATACCCCTCATCAAATTGGAAAAGGTACACCATGTCGTAAATTTAGAGAGAACAAATCTTTAAACAAACACATTTGACAAACAAACACATAAGACCATGCCAATACGTTTTTAAATAAGCCGCAAGTAAGTTGGGTAGCAGTTTTATATGTTTAAACTAATGTGTTTATCACTTACAATACGACATCTGGAATACGCGTTAAAATACCCCACACAATCGTTTTGATAAGTATTGAGTTAATTTTGATGATGGAATATTTATTGATTTTAAAACGTTCAATTTAAAGGGTTAGATGGAGATTATCCAGTATTTTTCTGTTTGTTCGTTCATCAGTGCATCCACACATCCATATACTTTTCTATTAACCACATAATCAATCCGTCTATCTGTCCATCCGTCCGTTCGTCTAGTTTTTGTGAATACATATATGACATAATGTAACACACAAACCAATTGATTTTGATATAAAATGATACATTGCTCCTTAAGTGTCAATTATCGCTTTAAAATCATGTTTTTGTTTATACATTTACGACTTCATGTTTGATATGAAGGCGTAAAGAAACTAACGTTGAATTCAACTGAAAAGGGATCTACAAAATGAGTAATTTTAATGGCCGCCATAGCCTAGAGTGTACATGACACGTAGATGAGAGATATAACGAGACAAGAAAGGCCAGACAGTAAATCTTACAATTGTTCCAATTTATGGTTATAAAGTACGTTCAAGTTTTAATTTCGTTTTAAGAAGTAAAAGAGATAATGTTCGGAAATGGATTGCTTTCATTATATTATGTATTGCAATAATATACCAAAAGACCAGATAGTAAACCTTGTTGCATAGTTAATCTTACAATTATTACAATTTATGGTTATATAAAAAACAGGTTAAACGGGTTTAAAGTTAAGTTTGAATAGCGTTTTAAGACGCCATAGGACTTAACGTTAGAAACGGATTGCTTGCATAATTTTATATCAAGATAACCTTAGAAAATACTAACTAGCGAGCCTTGTTGGTATAAGATTACTTTCCACTTAATCATAGTTTATCTTTTTGTTGTATTCCAAAGTAGTGCCTATTTCTAAAAAGGTTCTTTTTTCTCCTGGAGTGAAAGCAATCTATGAATCCCAGCTAAGGTTCTGTGATATTTTTATATATTGTATGTGTGTCGACAACATTTAGAAGCATTAGATTGGAGACTAAAATGACAGACTTTTGTGGTGCGTTGAATGTGGCACTAGGCCTTTGGTAAAATTCAACATTCATTTATATTTTAATCGCGAATTGTGGGTTATTAATAAAATCAAATGAATACAAAACCGCCATATTTTGCCTCTCACAGAAAAATGAATTTTAAGCCAATTTTTACACGATTATCTTTCATTGATGTCCATTTAATAAAACAACTCTAATTGAGCAGTTAATATAATTTAAAGACAGTGTTACATTTAGAGGCATAAAACGTTCTATATAACGGCATTGGTCGACTCGGATACGGTGACACTTATCATGCATGTTCCAAACCTCTTATAAATCTATTCGTTATATAAAATGTACGTACCATTGAATAACAGATTACAGAAACGACGTTTGTTTAAACAAGGAACATTTAATGTTATCTTAAGGCTGAATTTTCATCCTGATAGAGTTTTTGGTGTTTTATTTTTTCCTCTTTTAATGTTTACCTAAGCGTGTTTACCTATCAATTGCAAACTTTAAACGGATTTTAAACAAGATAACCCATACTATACGCTCGTTACCCGACGAGCAGGCTGTTTAAATCATGGCTGTTTTGCGATCGTATAGTGTTATTTTCTTCCTAATTGCCAGCATTCAACTTGCAGGTAATATATAAGCAATGTTATGTAATTTTTATGCTACTGTCGTTCATTGTTTAATATTGGTTTGGGTTGTTGAAAACAATGATATCAGTTAGATGTAATTAACAGAAATAGAATTAATTTATACTATTTTAAGTTTTAAACAAAACGTTTAAGCGGCTAGCGGTATTTTACATATTCAGTTGGTGATATCTAATTTGCTGTATGCGATTCATGTAATAAATTAAAATAAAAAGTATGCCAATGATACTGTTACCTTTGTCAATAAAATATTGCAGCTTCATGTACTTGGGGAGAATACGAAAGATGCCCCTCGTGGGATAGTTGTTCAACAAGTTGTGGAGGCGGACAACAATGCAGAACCTGCTTGAGTTGCTACTTGAGCCAACACAAACGATTCTGTCAAAACTGCAACGAGTATTGCCTGAATGGTAACTCATATGTAGGTGGGAGATGCCAATGTGCTAGATGGAGATCGGGCTCGTGCTGTGAGGGTAAATGCCATTTTACATCAATCACACGTTTATTATAAAATTTTCTGTTTCGATATTGATTGAAAGTTGAGGAATATCAGATCGAATGCTAAGAGTATTATTTGTATATGTTACAAATAAATACCACCTTAGTATTACCTAAATAATATTTCAACAACATTTGCCGTTTAGCCTGCAGTTACATCGACATCCCTCATTGTGTCCCTGGACAACAACAATGCGGCGGGTCCCCTGATGGAATCATGTGTACTCAGTGTGAGCCTGGATATCATTCAGGAGGATACAACCAAGGATGCATAGGTTTGAATAAC